>NC_138723.1:10186709-10334209 GCF_965113295.1 Leuciscus leuciscus
ACTCCAGGGCCGACACGCTATGCCATCGCAAGGGTCCAGAACATGGAAAAAACAGAATCCGTTGAACACAGAATCCATGTTCTGGACCCTTGCGATGGTATAGCGCGTCGGCCCTGGAGTCACGGGAGTTGGCAGGCTGAAGAAAGTTGTCTCCGCGTTGATGGAAAACCACACTTCGCCGTTTCTCCCAATCCACCCAGATCCAGGATCCTCCGAATCTTCCTCGCCTTCAGTGGAAGCTAGAGAGGATGATGAGGATCTGGGTGGATTGGGAGAAATCTGGGTGGATTGGGAGGATCTGGGTGGATTGGGAGAAATCTGGGTGGATTGGGAGGATCTGGGTGGATTGGGAGAAACGCCGAAGTGTGGTTTTCCATCAACGCGGAGACAACTTTCTTCAGCCTGCCAACTCCCGTGACTCCAGGGCCGACGCGCTATGCCATCGCAAGGGTCCAGAACATGGAAAAAACAGAATCCGTTGAACACAGAATCCATGTTCTGGACCCTTGCGATGGTATAGCGCGTCGGCCCTGGAGTCACGGGAGTTGGCAGGCTGAAGAAAGTTGTCTCCGCGTTGATGGAAAACCACACTTCGCCGTTTCTCCCAATCCACCCAGATCCAGGATCCTCCGAATCTTCCCCGCCTTCAGTGGAAGCTAGAGAGGATGATGAGGATCTGGGTGGATTGGGAGAAATCTGGGTGGATTGGGAGGATCTGGGTGGATTGGGAGAAATCTGGGTGGATTGGGAGGATCTGGGTGGATTGGGAGGATCTGGGTGGATTGGGAGAAACGCCGAAGTGTGGTTTTCCATCAACGCGGAGACAACTTTCTTCAGCCTGCCAACTCCCGTGACTCCAGGGCTGACGCGCTATGCCATCGCAAGGGTCCAGAACATGGAAAAAACAGAATCCGTTGAACACAGAATCCATGTTCTGGACCCTTGCGATGGTATAGCGCGTCGGCCCTGGAGTCACGGGAGTTGGCAGGCTGAAGAAAGTTGTCTCCGCGTTGATGGAAAACCACACTTCGCCGTTTCTCCCAATCCACCCAGATCCAGGATCCTCCGAATCTTCCTCGCCTTCAGTGGAAGCTAGAGAGGATGATGAGGATCTGGGTGGATTGGGAGAAATCTGGGTGGATTGGGAGGATCTGGGTGGATTGGGAGAAATCTGGGTGGATTGGGAGGATCTGGGTGGATTGGGAGAAACGCCGAAGTGTGGTTTTCCATCAACGCGGAGACAACTTTCTTCAGCCTGCCAACTCCCGTGACTCCAGGGCCGACGCGCTATGCCATCGCAAGGGTCCAGAACATGGAAAAAACAGAATCCGTTGAACACAGAATCCATGTTCTGGACCCTTGCGATGGTATAGCGCGTCGGCCCTGGAGTCACGGGAGTTGGCAGGCTGAAGAAAGTTGTCTCCGCGTTGATGGAAAACCACACTTCGCCGTTTCTCCCAATCCACCCAGATCCAGGATCCTCCGAATCTTCCTCGCCTTCAGTGGAAGCTTGAGAGGATGATGAGGATCTGGGTGGATTGGGAGAAATCTGGGTGGATTGGGAGGATCTGGGTGGATTGGGAGAAATCTGGGTGGATTGGGAGGATCTGGGTGGATTGGGAGAAACGGCGAAGTGTGGTTTTCCATCAACGCGGAGACAACTTTCTTCAGCCTGCCAACTCCCGTGACTCCAGGGCCGACGAGCTATGCCATCGCAAGGGTCCAGAACATGGAAAAAACAGATTCCGTTGAACACAGAATCCATGTTCTGGACCCTTGCGATGGTATAGCGCGTCGGCCCTGGAGTCACGGGAGTTGGCAGGCTGAAGAAAGTTGTCTCCGCGTTGATGGAAAACCACACTTCGCCGTTTCTCCCAATCCACCCAGATCCTCCCAATCCACCCAGATTTCTCCCAATCCACCCAGATCCTCCCAATCCACCCAGATTTCTCCCAATCCACCCAGATCCTCATCATCCTCTCTAGCTTCCACTGAAGGCGAGGAAGATTCGGAGGATCCTGGATCTGGGTGGATTGGGAGAAACGCTGAAGTGTGGTTTTCCATCAACGCGGAGACAACTTTCTTCAGCCTGCCAACTCCCGTGACTCCAGGGCCGACGCGCTATGCCATCGCAAGGGTCCAGAACATGGAAAAAACAGAATCCGTTGAACACAGAATCCATGTTCTGGACCCTTGCGATGGTATAGCGCGTCGGCCCTGGAGTCACGGGAGTTGGCAGGCTGAAGAAAGTTGTCTCAGCGTTGATGGAAAACCACACTTCGCCGTTTCTCCCAATCCACCCAGATCCAGGATCCTCCGAATCTTCCTCGCCTTCAGTGGAAGCTAGAGAGGATGATGAGGATCTGGGTGGATTGGGAGAAATCTGGGTGGATTGGGAGGATCTGGGTGGATTGGGAGAAATCTGGGTGGATTGGGAGGATCTGGGTGGATTGGGAGAAACGCCGAAGTGTGGTTTTCCATCAACGCGGAGACAACTTTCTTCAGCCTGCCAACTCCCGTGACTCCAGGGCCGACGCGCTATGCCATCGCAAGGGTCCAGAACATGGAAAAAACAGAATCCGTTGAACACAGAATCCATGTTCTGGACCCTTGCGATGGTATAGCGCGTCGGCCCTGGAGTCACGGGAGTTGGCAGGCTGAAGAAAGTTGTCTCCGCGTTGATGGAAAACCACACTTCGCCGTTTCTCCCAATCCACCCAGATCCAGGATCCTCCGAATCTTCCCCGCCTTCAGTGGAAGCTAGAGAGGATGATGAGGATCTGGGTGGATTGGGAGAAATCTGGGTGGATTGGGAGGATCTGGGTGGATTGGGAGAAATCTGGGTGGATTGGGAGGATCTGGGTGGATTGGGAGAAACGCCGAAGTGTGGTTTTCCATCAACGCGGAGACAACTTTCTTCAGCCTGCCAACTCCCGTGACTCCAGGGCCGACGCGCTATGCCATCGTAAGGGTCCAGAACATGGAAAAAACTGAATCCGTTGAACACAGAATCCATGTTCTGGACCCTTGCGATGGTATAGCGCGTCGGCCCTGGAGTCACGGGAGTTGGCAGGCTGAAGAAAGTTCTCTCCGCGTTGATGGAAAACCACACTTCGCCGTTTCTCCCAATCCACCCAGATCCAGGATCCTCCGAATCTTCCTCGCCTTCAGTGGAAGCTAGAGAGGATGATGAGGATCTGGGTGGATTGGGAGAAATCTGGGTGGATTGGGAGGATCTGGGTGGATTGGGAGAAATCTGGGTGGATTGGGAGGATCTGGGTGGATTGGGAGAAACGCCGAAGTGTGGTTTTCCATCAACGCGGAGACAACTTTCTTCAGCCTGCCAACTCCCGTGACTCCAGGGCCGACGCGCTATGCCATCGCAAGGGTCCAGAACATGGAAAAAACAGAATCCGTTGAACACAGAATCCATGTTCTGGACCCTTGCGATGGTATAGCGCGTCGGCCCTGGAGTCACGGGAGTTGGCAGGCTGAAGAAAGTTGTCTCCGCGTTGATGGAAAACCACACTTCGCCGTTTCTCCCAATCCACCCAGATCCAGGATCCTCCGAATCTTCCTCGCCTTCAGTGGAAGCTAGAGAGGATGATGAGGATCTGGGTGGATTGGGAGGATCTGGGTGGATTGGGAGAAATCTGGGTGGATTGGGAGGATCTGGGTGGATTGGGAGAAACGCCGAAGTGTGGTTTTCCATCAACGCGGAGACAACTTTCTTCAGCCTGCCAACTCCCGTGACTCCAGGGCCGACGCGCTATGCCATCGCAAGGGTCCAGAACATGGAAAAAACAGAATCCGTTGAACACAGAATCCATGTTCTGGACCCTTGCGATGGTATAGCGCGTCGGCCCTGGAGTCACGGGAGTTGGCAGGCTGAAGAAAGTTGTCTCCGCGTTGATGGAAAACCACACTTCGCCGTTTCTCCCAATCCACCCAGATCCTCCCAATCCACCCAGATTTCTCCCAATCCACCCAGATCCTCCCAATCCACCCAGATTTCTCCCAATCCACCCAGATCCTCATCATCCTCTCTAGCTTCCACTGAAGGCGAGGAAGATTCGGAGGATCCTGAATCCGTTGAACACAGAATCCATGTTCTGGACCCTTGCGATGGTATAGCGCGTCGGCCCTGGAGTCACGGGAGTTGGCAGGCTGAAGAAAGTTGTCTCAGCGTTGATGGAAAACCACACTTCGCCGTTTCTCCCAATCCACCCAGATCCAGGATCCTCCGAATCTTCCTCGCCTTCAGTGGAAGCTAGAGAGGATGATGAGGATCTGGGTGGATTGGGAGAAATCTGGGTGGATTGGGAGGATCTGGGTGGATTGGGAGAAATCTGGGTGGATTGGGAGGATCTGGGTGGATTGGGAGAAACGCCGAAGTGTGGTTTTCCATCAACGCGGAGACAACTTTCTTCAGCCTGCCAACTCCCGTGACTCCAGGGCCGACGCGCTATGCCATCGCAAGGGTCCAGAACATGGAAAAAACAGAATCCGTTGAACACAGAATCCATGTTCTGGACCCTTGCGATGGTATAGCGCGTCGGCCCTGGAGTCACGGGAGTTGGCAGGCTGAAGAAAGTTGTCTCAGCGTTGATGGAAAACCACACTTCGCCGTTTCTCCCAATCCACCCAGATCCAGGATCCTCCGAATCTTCCTCGCCTTCAGTGGAAGCTAGAGAGGATGATGAGGATCTGGGTGGATTGGGAGGATCTGGGTGGATTGGGAGAAATCTGGGTGGATTGGGAGGATCTGGGTGGATTGGGAGAAACGCCGAAGTGTGGTTTTCCATCAACGCGGAGACAACTTTCTTCAGCCTGCCAACTCCCGTGACTCCAGGGCCGACGCGCTATGCCATCGCAAGGGTCCAGAACATGGAAAAAACAGAATCCGTTGAACACAGAATCCATGTTCTGGACCCTTGCGATGGTATAGCGCGTCGGCCCTGGAGTCACGGGAGTTGGCAGGCTGAAGAAAGTTGTCTCCGCGTTGATGGAAAACCACACTTCGCCGTTTCTCCCAATCCACCCAGATCCAGGATCCTCCGAATCTTCCTCGCCTTCAGTGGAAGCTAGAGAGGATGATGAGGATCTGGGTGGATTGGGAGGATCTGGGTGGATTGGGAGAAATCTGGGTGGATTGGGAGGATCTGGGTGGATTGGGAGAAACGCCGAAGTGTGGTTTTCCATCAACGCGGAGACAACTTTCTTCAGCCTGCCAACTCCCGTGACTCCAGGGCCGACGCGCTATGCCATCGCAAGGGTCCAGAACATGGAAAAAACAGAATCCGTTGAACACAGAATCCATGTTCTGGACCCTTGCGATGGTATAGCGCGTCGGCCCTGGAGTCACGGGAGTTGGCAGGCTGAAGAAAGTTGTCTCCGCGTTGATGGAAAACCACACTTCGCCGTTTCTCCCAATCCACCCAGATCCTCCCAATCCACCCAGATTTCTCCCAATCCACCCAGATCCTCCCAATCCACCCAGATTTCTCCCAATCCACCCAGATCCTCATCATCCTCTCTAGCTTCCACTGAAGGCGAGGAAGATTCGGAGGATCCTGGATCTGGGTGGATTGGGAGAAACGGCGAAGTGTGGTTTTCCATCAACGCGGAGACAACTTTCTTCAGCCTGCCAACTCCTGTGACTCCAGGGCCGACGCGCTATGCCATCGCAAGGGTCCAGAACATGGAAAAAACAGAATCCGTTGAACACAGAATCCATGTTCTGGACCCTTGCGATGGTATAGCGCGTCGGACCTGGAGTCACGGGAGTTGGCAGGCTGAAGAAAGTTGTCTCCGCGTTGATGGAAAACCACACTTCGCCGTTTCTCCCAATCCACCCATAACCAGGATCCTCCGAATCTTCCTCGTCTTCAGTGGAAGCTAGAGAGGACGATGAGGATCTGGGTGGATTGGGAGAAATCTGGGTGGATTGGGAGGATCTGGGTGGATTGGGAGAAACGGCGAAGTGTGGTTTTCCATCAACGCGGAGACAACTTTCTTCAGCCTGCCAACTCCCGTGACTCCAGGGCCGACGCGCTATGCCATCGCAAGGGTCCAGAACATGGAAAAAACAGAATCCGTTGAACACAGAATCCATGTTCTGGACCCTTGCGATGGTATAGCGCGTCGGCCCTGGAGTCACGGGAGTTGGCAGGCTGAAGAAAGTTGTCTCCGCGTTGATGGAAAACCACACTTCGCCGTTTCTCCCAATCCACCCAGATCCAGGATCCTCCGAATCTTCCTCGCCTTCAGTGGAAGCTAGAGAGGAAGATGAGGATCTGGGTGGATTGGGAGAAATCTGGGTGGATTGGGAGGATCTGGGTGGATTGGGAGAAATCTGGGTGGATTGGGAGGATCTGGGTGGATTGGGAGAAACGCTGAAGTGTGGTTTTCCATCAACGCGGAGACAACTTTCTTCAGCCTGCCAACTCCCGTGACTCCAGGGCCGACGAGCTATGCCATCGCAAGGGTCCAGAACATGGAAAAAACAGAATCCGTTGAACACAGAATCCATGTTCTGGACCCTTGCGATGGTATAGCGCGTCGGCCCTGGAGTCACGGGAGTTGGCAGGCTGAAGAAAGTTGTCTCCGCGTTGATGGAAAACCACACTTCGCCGTTTCTCCCAATCCACCCAGATCCTCCCAATCCACCCAGATTTCTCCCAATCCACCCAGATCCTCCCAATCCACCCAGATTTCTCCCAATCCACCCAGATCCTCATCATCCTCTCTAGCTTCCACTGAAGGCGAGGAAGATTCGGAGGATCCTGAATCCGTTGAACACAGAATCCATGTTCTGGACCCTTGCGATGGTATAGCGCGTCGGCCCTGGAGTCACGGGAGTTGGCAGGCTGAAGAAAGTTGTCTCAGCGTTGATGGAAAACCACACTTCGCCGTTTCTCCCAATCCACCCAGATCCAGGATCCTCCGAATCTTCCTCGCCTTCAGTGGAAGCTAGAGAGGATGATGAGGATCTGGGTGGATTGGGAGAAATCTGGGTGGATTGGGAGGATCTGGGTGGATTGGGAGAAATCTGGGTGGATTGGGAGGATCTGGGTGGATTGGGAGAAACGCCGAAGTGTGGTTTTCCATCAACGCGGAGACAACTTTCTTCAGCCTGCCAACTACCGTGACTCCAGGGCCGACGCGCTATGCCATCGCAAGGGTCCAGAACATGGAAAAAACAGAATCCGTTGAACACAGAATCCATGTTCTGGACCCTTGCGATGGTATAGCGCGTCGGCCCTGGAGTCACGGGAGTTGGCAGGCTGAAGAAAGTTGTCTCAGCGTTGATGGAAAACCACACTTCGCCGTTTCTCCCAATCCACCCAGATCCAGGATCCTCCGAATCTTCCTCGCCTTCAGTGGAAGCTAGAGAGGATGATGAGGATCTGGGTGGATTGGGAGGATCTGGGTGGATTGGGAGAAATCTGGGTGGATTGGGAGGATCTGGGTGGATTGGGAGAAACGCCGAAGTGTGGTTTTCCATCAACGCGGAGACAACTTTCTTCAGCCTGCCAACTCCCGTGACTCCAGGGCCGACGCGCTATGCCATCGCAAGGGTCCAGAACATGGAAAAAACAGAATCCGTTGAACACAGAATCCATGTTCTGGACCCTTGCGATGGTATAGCGCGTCGGCCCTGGAGTCACGGGAGTTGGCAGGCTGAAGAAAGTTGTCTCCGCGTTGATGGAAAACCACACTTCGCCGTTTCTCCCAATCCACCCAGATCCTCCCAATCCACCCAGATTTCTCCCAATCCACCCAGATCCTCCCAATCCACCCAGATTTCTCCCAATCCACCCAGATCCTCATCATCCTCTCTAGCTTCCACTGAAGGCAAGGAAGATTCGGAGGATCCTGGATCTGGGTGGATTGGGAGAAACGGCGAAGTGTGGTTTTCCATCAACGCGGAGACAACTTTCTTCAGCCTGCCAACTCCTGTGACTCCAGGGCCGACGCGCTATGCCATCGCAAGGGTCCAGAACATGGAAAAAACAGAATCCGTTGAACACAGAATCCATGTTCTGGACCCTTGCGATGGTATAGCACGTCGGCCCTGGAGTCACGGGAGTTGGCAGGCTGAAGAAAGTTGTCTCCGCGTTGATGGAAAACCACACTTCGCCGTTTCTCCCAATCCACCCATATCCAGGATCCTCCGAATCTTCCTCGCCTTCAGTGGAAGCTAGAGAGGATGATGAGGATCTGGGTGGATTGGGAGAAATCTGGGTGGATTGGGAGGATCTGGGTGGATTGGGAGAAATCTGGGTGGATTGGGAGGATCTGGGTGGATTGGGAGAAACGGCGAAGTGTGGTTTTCCATCAACGCGGAGACAACTTTCTTCAGCCTGCCAACTCCCGTGACTCCAGGGCCGACGCGCTATGCCATCGCAAGGGTCCAGAACATGGAAAAAACAGAATCCGTTGAACACAGAATCCATGTTCTGGACCCTTGCGATGGTATAGCGCGTCGGCCCTGGAGTCACGGGAGTTGGCAGGCTGAAGAAAGTTGTCTACGCGTTGATGGAAAACCACACTTCGCCGTTTCTCCCAATCCACCCAGATCCAGGATCCTCCGAATCTTCCTCGCCTTCAGTGGAAGCTAGAGAGGATGATGAGGATCTGGGTGGATTGGGAGAAATCTGGGTGGATTGGGAGGATCTGGGTGGATTGGGAGAAATCTGGGTGGATTGGGAGGATCTGGGTGGATTGGGAGAAACGCTGAAGTGTGGTTTTCCATCAACGCGGAGACAACTTTCTTCAGCCTGCCAACTCCCGTGACTCCAGGGCCGACGAGCTATGCCATCGCAAGGGTCCAGAACATGGAAAAAACAGAATCCGTTGAACACAGAATCCATGTTCTGGACCCTTGCGATGGTATAGCGCGTCGGCCCTGGAGTCACGGGAGTTGGCAGGCTGAAGAAAGTTGTCTCCGCGTTGATGGAAAACCACACTTCGCCGTTTCTCCCAATCCACCCAGATCCTCCCAATCCACCCAGATTTCTCCCAATCCACCCAGATCCTCCCAATCCACCCAGATTTCTCCCAATCCACCCAGATCCTCATCATCCTCTCTAGCTTCCACTGAAGGCGAGGAAGATTCGGAGGATCCTGGATCTGGGTGGATTGGGAGAAACGGCGAAGTGTGGTTTTCCATCAACGCGGAGACAACTTTCTTCAGCCTGCCAACTCCTGTGACTCCAGGGCCGACGCGCTATGCCATCGCAAGGGTCCAGAACATGGAAAAAACAGAATCCGTTGAACACAGAATCCATGTTCTGGACCCTTGCGATGGTATAGCGCATCGGCCCTGGAGTCACGGGAGTTGGCAGGCTGAAGAAAGTTGTCTCCGCGTTGATGGAAAACCACACTTCGCCGTTTCTCCCAATCCACCCATATCCAGGATCCTCCGAATCTTCCTCGCCTTCAGTGGAAGCTAGAGAGGATGATGAGGATCTGGGTGGATTGGGAGAAATCTGGGTGGATTGGGAGGATCTGGGTGGATTGGGAGAAATCTGGGTGGATTGGGAGGATCTGGGTGGATTGGGAGAAACGCCGAAGTGTGGTTTTCCATCAACGCGGAGACAACTTTCTTCAGCCTGCCAACTCCCGTGACTCCAGGGCCGACGCGCTATGCCATCGCAAGGGTCCAGAACATGGAAAAAACAGAATCCGTTGAACACAGAATCCATGTTCTGGACCCTTGCGATGGTATAGCGCGTCGGCCCTGGAGTCACGGGAGTTGGCAGGCTGAAGAAAGTTGTCTCCGCGTTGATGGAAAACCACACTTCGCCGTTTCTCCCAATCCACCCAGATCCAGGATCCTCCGAATCTTCCTCGCCTTCAGTGGAAGCTAGAGAGGATGATGAGGATCTGGGTGGATTGGGAGAAATCTGGGTGGATTGGGAGGATCTGGGTGGATTGGGAGAAATCTGGGTGGATTGGGAGGATCTGGGTGGATTGGGAGAAACGCTGAAGTGTGGTTTTCCATCAACGCGGAGACAACTTTCTTCAGCCTGCCAACTCCCGTGACTCCAGGGCCGACGAGCTATGCCATCGCAAGGGTCCAGAACATTGAAAAAAAAAGTTTCCGTTGAACACAGAATCCATGTTCTGGACCCTTGCGATGGTATAGCGCGTCGGCCCTGGAGTCACGGGAGTTGGCAGGCTGAAGAAAGTTGTCTCAGCGTTGATGGAAAACCACACTTCGCCGTTTCTCCCAATCCACCCAGATCCAGGATCCTCCGAATCTTCCTCGCCTTCAGTGGAAGGTAGAGAGGATGATGAGGGTGCCACATCCAAATCAGGATCTGACTCTCCTGAGTCTGTGGTGTCAGAGGGAGAAGACGATACATCCTGCAGCTCGCTGGAGGGGTCAGGCGGCATAATCATCTCTAAAACTTCACTACAAGTCAAGCCCTTTCTCATGTTGCTTGCTACTCTTCTCACCATCAAATGACCAGCAGGCTTGCATGCAAGTGTTTAAATCCACTTGCTTTGTTTAGTCTGCATTTCTCACCATCAAAAGGCAGCAGATGCATAAATACACTTACTTTGTTTTTGTTTACTCCATGTAGTTCTGAGAGCTGAGGTGCATATTTTGATTTTCTCAGACGCATCAAGGTGAGTTCTCATACTCTCTCTCTCTCTCTCTCTCTCACACACACACACACACACACAAATATGCTATTATACTCCATATAACTCCATGTAAAAGGCCTGTTTTTTTGCACAGGCCTATCTAAAGGGTTATTGGTGCCACCTGGTTATCAACAGTAAAAATTACTAATTTTACCTCTTCCCAACAGGGAAAACCACCACCAATCAAAAATGCAAGATTATATGGTGTCATGGCTTTGCAATCAAAAAATGTGGTTACAATGGAAGACAATGGGGCAAAAACAGCCACGAACAGTAAATGAGGGAGAAAAAGTTCAAATCTGATGCTACACAAAAACTAACAATGCATCAAATCTTGGACATGTCAAAGATTAGAAACAACATTGGTTTTGATGCATTGTTAGTTTTTGTGCAGCATCAGATTTTAACTTTTTCTCCCTCATTTACTGTTCGTGGCTGTTTTTGCCCCATTGACTTCCATTATAACCACATTTTTTGATTGCAAAGCCATAACACCATATAATCATGCATTTTTGATTGTTGGTGGTTTTCCCTGTTGGGAAGAGGTAAAATTTGTCATTTTTACTGTTGATAACCAGGTGGCACCATTAACCCTTTAGATAGGCCTGTGCAAAAAAAAGCTTAGTTTCTGGCTTTTACATGGAGTTATATGGAGTATAATAGCATATTTGTGTGTGTGTGTGTGTGTGTGTGTGTGTGTGTGTGTGTGTGTGTGTGAGTGTTTGAGAGAGAGAGAGAGAGAGAGAGAATGAGAACTCACCTTGATACGTCTGAGAAAATCAAAATATGCACCTCAGCTCTCAGAACTACGTGGAGTAAACAAAAACAAAGTAAGTGTATTTATGCATCTGCTGCCTTTTGATGGTGAGAAATGCAGACTAAACAAAGCAAGTGGATTTAAACACTTGCATGCAAGCCTGCTGGTCATTTGATGGTGAGAAGAGTAGCAAGCAACATGAGAAAGGGCTTGACTTGTAGTGAAGTTTTAGAGATGATTATGCCGCCTGACCCCTCCAGCGAGCTGCAGGATGTATCGTCTTCTCCCTCTGACACCACAGACTCAGGAGAGTCAGATCCTGATTTGGATGTGGCACCCTCATCATCCTCTCTAGCTTCCACTGAAGGCGAGGAAGATTCAGAGGATCCTGGATCTGGGTGGATTGGGAGAAACGCCAGTGTGGTTTTCCATCAACGCGGAGACAACTTTCTTCAGCCTGCCAACTCCCGTGACTCCAGGGCCGACGCGCTATGCCATTCCAAGGGTCCAGAACATGGAAAAAACAGAATCCGTTGAACACAGAATCCATGTTCTGGACCCTTGCGATGGCATAGCGCGTCGGCCCTGGAGTCACGGGAGTTGGCAGGCTGAAGAAAGTTGTCTCCGCGTTGATGGAAAACCACACTTCGCCGTTTCTCCCAATCCACCCAGATCCAGGATCCTCCGAATCTTCCTCGCCTTCAGTGGAAGCTAGAGAGGATGATGAGGATCTGGGTGGATTGGGAGAAATCTGGGTGGATTGGGAGGATCTGGGTGGATTGGGAGAAATCTGGGTGGATTGGGAGGATCTGGGTGGATTGGGAGAAACGCCGAAGTGTGGTTTTCCATCAACGCGGAGACAACTTTCTTCAGCCTGCCAACTCCCGTGACTCCAGGGCCGACGAGCTATGCCATCGCAAGGGTCCAGAACATGGAAAAAACAGAATCCGTTGAACACAGAATCCATGTTCTGGACCCTTGCGATGGTATAGCGCGTCGGCCCTGGAGTCACGGGAGTTGGCAGGCTGAAGAAAGTTGTCTCCGCGTTGATGGAAAACCACACTTCGCCGTTTCTCCCAATCCACCCAGATCCTCCCAATCCACCCAGATTTCTCCCAATCCACCCAGATCCTCCCAATCCACCCAGATTTCTCCCAATCCACCCAGATCCTCATCATCCTCTCTAGCTTCCACTGAAGGCGAGGAAGATTCGGAGGATCCTGGATCTGGGTGGATTGGGAGAAACGGTGAAGTGTGGTTTTCCATCAACGCGGAGACAACTTTCTTCAGCCTGCCAACTCCCGTGACTCCAGGGCCGACGCGCTATGCCATCGCAAGGGTCCAGAACATGGATAAAACAGAATCCGTTGAACACAGAATCCATGTTCTGGACCCTTGCGATGGTATAGCGCGTCGGCCCTGGAGTCACGGGAGTTGGCAGGCTGAAGAAAGTTGTCTCCGCGTTGATGGAAAACCACACTTCGCCGTTTCTCCCAATCCACCCAGATCCAGGATCCTCCGAATCTTCCTCGCCTTCAGTGGAAGCTAGGGAGGATGATGAGGATCTGGGTGGATTGGGAGAAATCTGGGTGGATTGGGAGGATCTGGGTGGATTGGGAGAAATCTGGGTGGATTGGGAGGATCTGGGTGGATTGGGAGAAACGCCGAAGTGTGGTTTTCCATCAACGCGGAGACAACTTTCTTCAGCCTGCCAACTCCCGTGACTCCAGGGCCGACGCGCTATGCCATCGCAAGGGTCCAGAACATGGAAAAAACAGAATCCGTTGAACACAGAATCCATGTTCTGGACCCTTGCGATGGTATAGCGCGTCGGCCCTGGAGTCACGGGAGTTGGCAGGCTGAAGAAAGTTGTCTCCGCGTTGATGGAAAACCACACTTCGCCGTTTCTCCCAATCCACCCAGATCCAGGATCCTCCGAATCTTCCTCGCCTTCAGTGGAAGCTAGAGAGGATGATGAGGATCTGGGTGGATTGGGAGAAATCTGGGTGGATTGGGAGGATCTGGGTGGATTGGGAGAAATCTGGGTGGATTGGGAGGATCTGGGTGGATTGGGAGAAACGCCGAAGTGTGGTTTTCCATCAACGCGGAGACAACTTTCTTCAGCCTGCCAACTCCCGTGACTCCAGGGCCGACGCGCTATGCCATCGCAAGGGTCCAGAACATGGAAAAAACAGAATCCGTTGAACACAGAATCCATGTTCTGGACCCTTGCGATGGTATAGCGCGTCGGCCCTGGAGTCACGGGAGTTGGCAGGCTGAAGAAAGTTGTCTCCGCGTTGATGGAAAACCACACTTCGCCGTTTCTCCCAATCCACCCAGATCCAGGATCCTCCGAATCTTCCTCGCCTTCAGTGGAAGCTAGAGAGGATGATGAGGATCTGGGTGGATTGGGAGAAATCTGGGTGGATTGGGAGGATCTGGGTGGATTGGGAGAAATCTGGGTGGATTGGGAGGATCTGGGTGGATTGGGAGAAACGCCGAAGTGTGGTTTTCCATCAACGCGGAGACAACTTTCTTCAGCCTGCCAACTCCCGTGACTCCAGAGCCGACGCGCTATGCCATCGCAAGGGTCCAGAACATGGAAAAAACAGAATCCGTTGAACACAGAATCCATGTTCTGGACCCTTGCGATGGTATAGCGCGTCGGCCCTGGAGTCACGGGAGTTGGCAGGCTGAAGAAAGTTGTCTCCGCGTTGATGGAAAACCACACTTCGCCGTTTCTCCCAATCCACCCAGATCCAGGATCCTCCGAATCTTCCTCGCCTTCAGTGGAAGCTAGAGAGGATGATGAGGATCTGGGTGGATTGGGAGAAATCTGGGTGGATTGGGAGGATCTGGGTGGATTGGGAGAAATCTGGGTGGATTGGGAGGATCTGGGTGGATTGGGAGAAACGCCGAAGTGTGGTTTTCCATCAACGCGGAGACAACTTTCTTCAGCCTGCCAACTCCTGTGACTCCAGAGCCGACGCGCTATGCCATCGCAAGGGTCCAGAACATGGAAAAAACAGAATCCGTTGAACACAGAATCCATGTTCTGGACCCTTGCGATGGTATAGCGCGTCGGCCCTGGAGTCACGGGAGTTGGCAGGCTGAAGAAAGTTGTCTCCGCGTTGATGGAAAACCACACTTCGCCGTTTCTCCCAATCCACCCAGATCCAGGATCCTCCGAATCTTCCTCGCCTTCAGTGGAAGCTAGAGAGGATGATGAGGATCTGGGTGGATTGGGAGAAATCTGGGTGGATTGGGAGGATCTGGGTGGATTGGGAGAAATCTGGGTGGATTGGGAGGATCTGGGTGGATTGGGAGGATCTGGGTGGATTGGGAGAAACGCCGAAGTGTGGTTTTCCATCAACGCGGAGACAACTTTCTTCAGCCTGCCAACTCCCGTGACTCCAGGGCTGACGCGCTATGCCATCGCAAGGGTCCAGAACATGGAAAAAACAGAATCCGTTGAACACAGAATCCATGTTCTGGACCCTTGCGATGGTATAGCGCGTCGGCCCTGGAGTCACGGGAGTTGGCAGGCTGAAGAAAGTTGTCTCCGCGTTGATGGAAAACCACACTTCGCCGTTTCTCCCAATCCACCCAGATCCAGGATCCTCCGAATCTTCCTCGCCTTCAGTGGAAGCTAGAGAGGATGATGAGGATCTGGGTGGATTGGGAGAAATCTGGGTGGATTGGGAGGATCTGGGTGGATTGGGAGAAATCTGGGTGGATTGGGAGGATCTGGGTGGATTGGGAGAAACGCCGAAGTGTGGTTTTCCATCAACGCGGAGACAACTTTCTTCAGCCTGCCAACTCCCGTGACTCCAGGGCCGACGAGCTATGCCATCGCAAGGGTCCAGAACATGGAAAAAACAGAATCCGTTGAACACAGAATCCATGTTCTGGACCCTTGCGATGGTATAGCGCGTCGGACCTGGAGTCACGGGAGTTGGCAGGCTGAAGAAAGTTGTCTCCGCGTTGATGGAAAACCACACTTCGCCGTTTCTCCCAATCCACCCAGATCCAGGATCCTCCGAATCTTCCTCGCCTTCAGTGGAAGCTAGAGAGGAAGATGAGGATCTGGGTGGATTGGGAGAAATCTGGGTGGATTGGGAGGATCTGGGTGGATTGGGAGAAATCTGGGTGGATTGGGAGGATCTGGGTGGATTGGGAGAAACGCTGAAGTGTGGTTTTCCATCAACGCGGAGACAACTTTCTTCAGCCTGCCAACTCCCGTGACTCCAGGGCCGACGAGCTATGCCATCGCAAGGGTCCAGAACATGGAAAAAACAGAATCCGTTGAACACAGAATCCATGTTCTGGACCCTTGCGATGGTATAGCGCGTCGGCCCTGGAGTCACGGGAGTTGGCAGGCTGAAGAAAGTTGTCTCCGCGTTGATGGAAAACCACACTTCGCCGTTTCTCCCAATCCACCCAGATCCAGGATCCTCCGAATCTTCCTCGCCTTCAGTGGAAGCTAGAGAGGATGATGAGGATCTGGGTGGATTGGGAGAAATCTGGGTGGATTGGGAGGATCTGGGTGGATTGGGAGAAATCTGGGTGGATTGGGAGGATCTGGGTGGATTGGGAGAAACGCCGAAGTGTGGTTTTCCATCAACGCGGAGACAACTTTCTTCAGCCTGCCAACTCCCGTGACTCCAGGGCCGACGCGCTATGCCATCGCAAGGGTCCAGAACATGGAAAAAACAGAATCCGTTGAACACAGAATCCATGTTCTGGACCCTTGCGATGGTATAGCGCGTCTGCCCTGGAGTCACGGGAGTTGGCAGGCTGAAGAAAGTTGTCTCAGCGTTGATGGAAAACCACACTTCGCCGTTTCTCCCAATCCACCCAGATCCAGGATCCTCCGAATCTTCCTCGCCTTCAGTGGAAGCTAGAGAGGATGATGAGGATCTGGGTGGATTGGGAGAAATCTGGGTGGATTGGGAGGATCTGGGTGGATTGGGAGGATCTGGGTGGATTGGGAGAAATCTGGGTGGATTGGGAGGATCTGGGTGGATTGGGAAAAACGCCGAAGTGTGGTTTTCCATCAACGCGGAGACAACTTTCTTCAGCCTGCCAACTCCCGTGACTCCAGGGCCGACACGCTATGCCATCGCAAGGGTCCAGAACATGGAAAAAACAGAATCCGTTGAACACAGAATCCATGTTCTGGACCCTTGCGATGGTATAGCGCGTCGGCCCTGGAGTCACGGGAGTTGGCAGGCTGAAGAAAGTTGTCTCCGCGTTGATGGAAAACCACACTTCGCCGTTTCTCCCAATCCACCCAGATCCAGGATCCTCCGAATCTTCCTCGCCTTCAGTGGAAGCTAGAGAGGATGATGAGGATCTGGGTGGATTGGGAGAAATCTGGGTGGATTGGGAGGATCTGGGTGGATTGGGAGAAATCTGGGTGGATTGGGAGGATCTGGGTGGATTGGGAGAAACGCCGAAGTGTGGTTTTCCATCAACGCGGAGACAACTTTCTTCAGCCTGCCAACTCCCGTGACTCCAGGGCCGACGCGCTATGCCATCGCAAGGGTCCAGAACATGGAAAAAACAGAATCCGTTGAACACAGAATCCATGTTCTGGACCCTTGCGATGGTATAGCGCGTCGGCCCTGGAGTCACGGGAGTTGGCAGGCTGAAGAAAGTTGTCTCCGCGTTGATGGAAAACCACACTTCGCCGTTTCTCCCAATCCACCCAGATCCAGGATCCTCCGAATCTTCCCCGCCTTCAGTGGAAGCTAGAGAGGATGATGAGGATCTGGGTGGATTGGGAGAAATCTGGGTGGATTGGGAGGATCTGGGTGGATTGGGAGAAATCTGGGTGGATTGGGAGGATCTGGGTGGATTGGGAGGATCTGGGTGGATTGGGAGAAACGCCGAAGTGTGGTTTTCCATCAACGCGGAGACAACTTTCTTCAGCCTGCGAACTCCCGTGACTCCAGGGCTGACGCGCTATGCCATCGCAAGGGTCCAGAACATGGAAAAAACAGAATCCGTTGAACACAGAATCCATGTTCTGGACCCTTGCGATGGTATAGCGCGTCGGCCCTGGAGTCACGGGAGTTGGCAGGCTGAAGAAAGTTGTCTCCGCGTTGATGGAAAACCACACTTCGCCGTTTCTCCCAATCCACCCAGATCCAGGATCCTCCGAATCTTCCTCGCCTTCAGTGGAAGCTAGAGAGGATGATGAGGATCTGGGTGGATTGGGAGAAATCTGGGTGGATTGGGAGGATCTGGGTGGATTGGGAGAAATCTGGGTGGATTGGGAGGATCTGGGTGGATTGGGAGAAACGGCGAAGTGTGGTTTTCCATCAACGCGGAGACAACTTTCTTCAGCCTGCCAACTCCCGTGACTCCAGGGCCGACGCGCTATGCCATCGCAAGGGTCCAGAACATGGAAAAAACAGAATCCGTTGAACACAGAATCCATGTTCTGGACCCTTGCGATGGTATAGCGCGTCGGCCCTGGAGTCACGGGAGTTGGCAGGCTGAAGAAAGTTGTCTCCGCGTTGATGGAAAACCACACTTCGCCGTTTCTCCCAATCCACCCAGATCCAGGATCCTCCGAATCTTCCTCGCCTTCAGTGGAAGCTAGAGAGGATGATGAGGATCTGGGTGGATTGGGAGAAATCTGGGTGGATTGGGAGGATCTGGGTGGATTGGGAGAAATCTGGGTGGATTGGGAGGATCTGGGTGGATTGGGAGAAACGCCGAAGTGTGGTTTTCCATCAACGCGGAGACAACTTTCTTCAGCCTGCCAACTCCCGTGACTCCAGGGCCGACGCGCTATGCCATCGCAAGGGTCCAGAACATGGAAAAAACAGAATCCGTTGAACACAGAATCCATGTTCTGGACCCTTGCGATGGTATAGCGTGTCGGCCCTGGAGTCACGGGAGTTGGCAGGCTGAAGAAAGTTGTCTCCGCGTTGATGGAAAACCACACTTCGCCGTTTCTCCCAATCCACCCAGATCCTCCCAATTCACCCAGATTTCTCCCAATCCACCCAGATCCTCCCAATCCACCCAGATTTCTCCCAATCCACCCAGATCCTCATCATCCTCTCTAGCTTCCACTGAAGGCGAGGAAGATTCGGAGGATCCTGGATCTGGGTGGATTGGGAGAAACGGTGAAGTGTGGTTTTCCATCAATGCGGAGACAACTTTCTTCAGCCTGCCAACTCCCGTGACTCCAGGAGGATCTGGGTGGATTGGGAGGATCTGGGTGGATTGGGAGAAACGCCGAAGTGTGGTTTTCCATCAACGCGGAGACAACTTTCTTCAGCCTGCCAACTCCCGTGACTCCAGGGCTGACGCGCTATGCCATCGCAAGGGTCCAGAACATGGAAAAAACAGAATCCGTTGAACACAGAATCCATGTTCTGGACCCTTGCGATGGTATAGCGCGTCGGCCCTGGAGTCACGGGAGTTGGCAGGCTGAAGAAAGTTGTCTCCGCGTTGATGGAAAACCACACTTCGCCGTTTCTCCCAATCCACCCAGATCCAGGATCCTCCGAATCTTCCTCGCCTTCAGTGGAAGCTAGAGAGGATGATGAGGATCTGGGTGGATTGGGAGAAATCTGGGTGGATTGGGAGGATCTGGGTGGATTGGGAGAAATCTGGGTGGATTGGGAGGATCTGGGTGGATTGGGAGAAACGCCGAAGTGTGGTTTTCCATCAACGCGGAGACAACTTTCTTCAGCCTGCCAACTCCCGTGACTCCAGGGCTGACGCGCTATGCCATCGCAAGGGTCCAGAACATGGAAAAAACAGAATCCGTTGAACACAGAATCCATGTTCTGGACCCTTGCGATGGTATAGCGCGTCGGCCCTGGAGTCACGGGAGTTGGCAGGCTGAAGAAAGTTGTCTCCGCATTGATGGAAAACCACACTTCGCCGTTTCTCCCAATCCACCCAGATCCAGGATCCTCCGAATCTTCCTCGCCTTCAGTGGAAGCTAGAGAGGATGATGAGGATCTGGGTGGATTGGGAGAAATCTGGGTGGATTGGGAGGATCTGGGTGGATTGGGAGAAATCTGGGTGGATTGGGAGGATCTGGGTGGATTGGGAGAAACGCCGAAGTGTGGTTTTCCATCAACGCGGAGACAACTTTCTTCAGCCTGCCAACTCCCGTGACTCCAGGGCCGACGCGCTATGCCATCGCAAGGGTCCAGAACATGGAAAAAACAGAATCCGTTGAACACAGAATCCATGTTCTGGACCCTTGCGATGGTATAGCGCGTCGGCCCTGGAGTCACGGGAGTTGGCAGGCTGAAGAAAGTTGTCTCAGCGTTGATGGAAAACCACACTTCGCCGTTTCTCCCAATCCACCCAGATCCAGGATCCTCCGAATCTTCCTCGCCTTCAGTGGAAGCTAGAGAGGATGATGAGGATCTGGGTGGATTGGGAGAAATCTGGGTGGATTGGGAGGATCTGGGTGGATTGGGAGAAATCTGGGTGGATTGGGAGGATCTGGGTGGATTGGGAGAAACGCCGAAGTGTGGTTTTCAATCAACGCGGAGACAACTTTCTTCAGCCTGCCAACTCCCGTGACTCCAGGGCCGACGCGCTATGCCATCGCAAGGGTCCAGAACATGGAAAAAACAGAATCCGTTGAACACAGAATCCATGTTCTGGACCCTTGCGATGGTATAGCGCGTCGGCCCTGGAGTCACGGGAGTTGGCAGGCTGAAGAAAGTTGTCTCCGCGTTGATGGAAAACCACACTTCGCCGTTTCTCCCAATCCACCCAGATCCAGGATCCTCCGAATCTTCCTCGCCTTCAGTGGAAGCTAGAGAGGATGATGAGGATCTGGGTGGATTGGGAGAAATCTGGGTGGATTGGGAGGATCTGGGTGGATTGGGAGAAATCTGGGTGGATTGGGAGGATCTGGGTGGATTGGGAGAAACGCCGAAGTGTGGTTTTCCATCAACGCGGAGACAACTTTCTTCAGCCTGCCAACTCCCGTGACTCCAGGGCCGACGCGCTATGCCATCGCAAGGGTCCAGAACATGGAAAAAACAGAATCCGTTGAACACAGAATCCATGTTCTGGACCCTTGCGATGGTATAGCGCGTCGGCCCTGGAGTCACGGGAGTTGGCAGGCTGAAGAAAGTTGTCTCCGCGTTGATGGAAAACCACACTTCGCCGTTTCTCCCAATCCACCCAGATCCAGGATCCTCCGAATCTTCCTCGCCTTCAGTGGAAGCTAGAGAGGATGATGAGGATCTGGGTGGATTGGGAGAAATCTGGGTGGATTGGGAGGATCTGGGTGGATTGGGAGAAATCTGGGTGGATTGGGAGGATCTGGGTGGATTGGGAGAAACGCCGAAGTGTGGTTTTCCATCAACGCGGAGACAACTTTCTTCAGCCTGCCAACTCCCGTGACTCCAGGGCCGACGCGCTATGCCATCGCAAGGGTCCAGAACATGGAAAAAACAGAATCCGTTGAACACAGAATCCATGTTCTGCTCCATGTAAAAGGCCTGTTTTTTTGCACAGGCCTATCTAAAGGGTTATTGGTGCCACCTGGTTATCAACAGTAAAAATTACTAATTTTACCTCTTCCCAACAGGGAAAACCACCACCAATCAAAAATGCATGATTATATGGTGTCATGGCTTTGCAATCAAAAAATGTGGTTACAATGGAAGACAATGGGGCAAAAACAGCCACGAACAGTAAATGAGGGAGAAAAAGTTCAAATCTGATGCTACACAAAAACTAACAATGCATCAAATCTTGGACATGTCAAAGATTAGAAACAACATTGGTTTTGATGCATTGTTAGTTTTTGTGCAGCATCAGATTTTAACTTTTTCTCCCTCATTTACTGTCCGTGGCTGTTTTTGCCCCATTGACTTCCATTATAACCACATTTTTTGATTGCAAAGCCATAACACCATATAATCATGCATTTTTGATTGTTGATGGTTTTCCCTGTTGGGAAGAGGTAAAATTTGTCATTTTTACTGTTGATAACCAGGTGGCACCATTAACCCTTTAGATAGGCCTGTGCAAAAAAAAGCTTAGTTTCTGGCTTTTACATGGAGTTATATGGAGTATAATAGCATATTTGTGTGTGTGTGTGTGTGTGTGTGTGTGTGTGTGTGTGTGTGTGTGTGTGTGTGTGTGTGTGTGTGTGTGTGTGTGTTGACACACACTATTATATCCTATTGACAAAGAGGAATTAATGATATTAACCCTCTGGGGACCAAAAACGCGCCCGCGCGTTTTGCTCGTTTTTTTTTTTAGCAATGAAAAATAAACACAAAATGCTCTGTTAATTTTGATCTTTCATTTTCGTGTAATACATCAATCGATCCTGTTCAGTTTCTATTTTTTTTCTGTATACTCACAATACAAATAAAGTGTTTTGGTTTTTGACAAATAAAGAAAAACTAACATGATGCTATTTCTGCCTTCTCTCTGTCAGTAAACTCCCATTTGAAACGCGTTCGAAAATTATCTATAACTCCGCGAAAATTCAGTCAAACAGGCAAACAGACCCACGGGCATAAAGCTTGAGATCGCAGCTTTTAAATGAAGTAATTTATATAAAAAACAAATATTATCAGCTTCTGTAATCTGTATAAAAAGAGAGCGACTCCAGTCGAGCTCATTAGGAGCCATTCAAAAGTAATTTGACCACGCCCCGGAGAGCGCGTGCTATTCAAACGCAAATTCTGAGAACCATTTCAGTCTGTGAAACGCCCCCACATCAGCTGTAAACAAAGAGGCATAATATAGCCTACCTTATGGAGAAAATTTTCCGTGCTGATATGAGGAGCAGATCCCGCTGAGGAGTGAGGTAGGCTAAGTTATCCTTTCTCAAGTGTTAATGTGGAATAACGTTATGGAATAACGTTGTAGGCTTATGTAAACAAAAAGATGAATCGCGTTTCTATAATATGAATAGCGTTTCTGTGAGATGAATGAAGGGTACATATTTGTAAAGACTGTTTAGCCTAAATATGAATCGCGCGTCTGTGTGTGAAAGAATAAACTGCTTTTACAGTTACAGTTACTGCGTTACAGTCAGGCGAAGTATGAAAGACAACATTTTGTTGACTAGATTTGGGTACAGTTTTTACTGTAGAATATACTGTCACATCAAATAAGCTTTTCTGCTCATATATATAAAATACTATTTTGTCAAAAATAAAGTCATAGACTAAGATGTTCCAATGTTGGCTATATTCAAACTAATGAATACATATGATAAAATGTAGGCCTATAATCTTTTTTTTTTTTTTTTTACAAAGAAAGAGTACTTTTTTTGCAGAAATATTGCTGAAATTGTAATTATTGTTGTAATTGTAACCTTTTTAATAAAATAGCAAAACATATTTACAAGATAGATGTAAGCAAAATCTTAAATGGTCAATATAAGTCTTCTTCTAAATATATAGGCTATTTTGTCCTTGCATTGTGGCTCAGTCAGTGTCACACCTGAATGAATGGCTAATTATGCAGAGTCATTATGCAGAGTGGGTGGGACTGGGTAATCTAAGGTGTAAACTACTCCTCCCCCTCGCATATTGGCTTTCCAAGCAAAACCTGTTTTACACCATTTAAATCAATGTATTTTTTTTTTGTGAACGATAAAGCAAGACTATTTTCACATAATTTTGAAGCTAGAACTCCAAGAGAAAACATCCATTAGTCAAAAGTCTTGTGGGCACATATTTTGTATGAGTTTTGTGGTCTTATTTCAGCAACTTTCATTTTTATTTTTTTAAATAACCACGCATAAACATTATTCTCTTAAAAATACAAACATCTACATACATGTTGCTCGCATATTATGGTAGGCCTGTTTGTGCTATATAGAGTGAATTTACACCTTTGCCATTAACATGTTTATAAATAACTGAAAAAAGCACAAATGTCAGAGCATGTCAGAACATCTCAAGGGCCCCAAAAACAGCTTGGTCCCCAGAGGGTTAAGAAGAGGATCTGTGACCTCTGGAAGCATCTCTTTCAATAGCTTAGTCGGTATAGGGTCTAACATACATGTTGTCGATTTAGATGATTTAATGAGTTTAGTAAATTCTTCCTCTCCTATAGCAACGAATGAATCCAATTTTTCTTCAAGGACACTACAATGCACTGCCTGATGCGATACTGTAGTAGACGGTTGCATAGTTATAATTTTCTCCGTGTTATTATAAATCTTGTTAGTAAAGAAGTTCATAAAGTCATTACTGCTGTGCTGCTTGGAAACGTCTGGGGTTGAAGATTTATTTTTCGTTAGTTTAGCCACTGTTTCAAATAAATACCTAGGGTTTTGTTTATTTTCTTCTAATAGGTTTGAAAAATAAGCTGATCCAGCAGCTTTTAAGGCCTCTCTGTATGCAATCGAACTCTCTTTCCATGAAATGCGAAATACTTCTAGTTTTGTTTTCTTCCAGCAACGCTCCATTTTTCTGCTCCAATCCCAATGCATCTTTTTCGTTATCTACATGTATATTAAAACACCAACAATTATGACTTTATCTGCAGCCAGTACTAACTCTGATAGAAAGTCAGCAAATTCTGTGATAAAGTCTGTATGGTGCCCTGGTGGCCTGTATACAGTAGCCAGCACAAATGTTAAACATGATTTATCATTTACACTATATATTGCTATATTAAGCAGCAACACTTCAAAACAATTATATTTGAAACTTGATTTCTTAGTAATTCTGAAGATATGACTATAAATTACAGCGACACCTCCCCCTTTGCCTTTCAGACGAGGTTCATGTTTATAACAGTAATCTTGCGATGTGGACTCATTTAAAGTAATATAATTGTCTGGTTTTAGCCAGGTTTCTGTCAAACACAGCACATCTAGGTTATAGTCTGTAATCATATCATTAACAATGAGTGCTTTTGGAGTAAGCGATCGAATATTCAGCAACCCAAGCTTTAGCATTTGCTCATTTGTACTATATCTGTTTTTTATTTGTTGAACATCAATTACATTTTTACCCTTGAATGGGTTTGGATGTTTTTTGTATGTCCTAATTCGGGGAACAGACACAGTCTCTATATGATAATATCTAGGTGAAAGAGGCTCTATGTGATGGGATTTATCTGACCTTGGTGACGTGAGACAGCTAGCAGACGGTCGGTTTAGCCAGTCTGTCTGCTTCCTGACCTGAGCCCCAGATTGTCATGTTTTATCTCTAAGACTATGTGCCATATTACTAGAGAGAAGAGCAGCACCATCCCAGGAGGGATGAATACCATCTCTTTTCAACAGGTCAGGTCTGCCCCAAAAACTTTTCCAATTGTCTATGAATTCTATATTATTAAGCGGACACCACCTCGACAGCCAACCATTAAGTTAATACAATCTACTGACTATCTCATCACTCCTGCTTGCTTAGGAACTAATGTGGTCGGAACCAAAGTTTACTTGACTGCGTTCTCTGGAATCCTCTCAAGTGGAGCACTTCTACATTCCGATCGGTTGCCGCCGAAACGCGTCATTGCTCATTACCATAAATTTGACCTGACTTCAACTCTCCTCGCCACTCTCACCGTCCAAGATGTGCCGCCGGAGCCGGAGCTCGCGCAGTTTCAGCCGGCAGATCTAGTTGTGCATTGTTCAAATTCACTACCCTTTCGTTATGTTCGTGGCTGAAAACAGCCACTACTTTAAACTGCTGTTAAAATGTATCAGATAAATATTTCTTTCATTTTTTTTTGCATAAATCTATTAATCAACCTCAGTCCTGCTCAAAACTACTGAATGTTTTTTTAAAAAATCAGGATTTTAACTCTTTAATTGCTAAATTCATAAATGATGTCACCGATTTGGGAAAAAACACACAAAATGACTTATTTTCAATATAAAATGTGAATGTGGACTGGATTTTTTTTTAGCTTTTATCACAGTCTTGGACATGTCAAAGATTAGAAACAACATTGGTTTTGATGCATTGTTAGTTTTTGTGCAGCATCAGATTTGAACTTTTTCTCCCTCATTTACTGTTCGTGGCTGTTTTTGCCCCATTGACTTCCATTATAACCACATTTTTTGATTGCAAAGCCATAACACCATATAATCATGCATTTTTGATTGTTGGTGGTTTTCCCTGTTGGGAAGAGGTAAAATTTGTCATTTTTACTGTTGATAACCAGGTGGCACCATTAACCCTTTAGATAGGCCTGTGCAACAAAAAGCTTAGTTTCTGGCTTTTACATGGAGTAATATGGAGTATAATAGCATATTTGTGTGTGTGTGTGTGTGAGTGTGTGTGAGAGAGAGAGAGAGAGAGAGAGAGAGAGAGAGAGAGAGAGAGAGAGAGAGAGAGAGAGAGAGAGAGAGAGAGAAAATGAGAACTCACCTTGATACGTCTGAGAAAATCAAAATAATGCACCTCAGCTCTCAGAACTACATGGAGTAAACAAAAACAAAGTAAGTGTATTTATGCATCTGCTGCCTTTTGATGGTGAGAAATGCAGACTAAACAAAGCAAGTGGATTTAAACACTTGCATGCAAGCCTGCTGGTCATTTGATGGTGAGAAGAGCAGCAAGCAACATGAGAAAGGGCTTGACTTGTAGTGAAGTTTTAGAGATGATTATGCCGCCTGACCCCTCCAGCGAGCTGCAGGATGTATCGTCTTCTCCCTCTGACACCACAGACTCAGGAGAGTCAGATCCTGATTTGGATGTGGCACCCTCATCATCCTCTCTAGCTTCCACTGAAGGCGAGGAAGATTCAGAGGATCCTGGATCTGGGTGGATTGGGAGAAACGGCGAAGTGTGGTTTTCCATCAACGCGGAGACAACTTTCTTCAACCTGCCAACTCCCGTGACTCCAGGGCCGACGCGCTATGCCATCGCAAGGGTCCAGAACATGGAAAAAACAGAATCCGTTGAACACAGAATCCATGTTCTGGACCCTTGCGATGGTATAGCGCGTCGGCCCTGGAGTCACGGGAGTTGGCAGGCTGAAGAAAGTTGTCTCCGCGTTGGTGGAAAACCACACTTCGCCGTTTCTCCCAATCCACCCAGATCCAGGATCCTCCGAATCTTCCTCGCCTTCAGTGGAAGCTAGAGAGGATGATGAGGGTGCCACATCCAAATCAGGATCTGACTCTCCTGAGTCTGTGGTGTCAGAGGGAAAAGACGATACATCCTGCAGCTCGCTGGAGGGGTCAGGCGGCATAATCATCTCTAAAACTTCACTACAAGTCAAGCCCTTTCTCATGTTGCTTGCTACTCTTCTCACCATCAAATGACCAGCAGGCTTGCATGCAAGTGTTTAAATCCACTTGCTTTGTTTAGTCTGCATTTCTCACCATCAAAAGGCAGCAGATACATAAATACACTTACTTTGTTTTTGTTTACTCCATGTAGTTCTGAGAGCTGAGGTGCATATTTTGATTTTCTCAGACGCATCAAGGTGAGTTCTCATACTCTCTCTCTCTCTCTCTCTCTCTCTCTCTCTCTCTCACACACACACACACACACAAATATGCTATTATACTCCATATAACTCCATGTAAAAGGCCTGTTTTTTTGCACAGGCCTATCTAAAGGGTTATTGGTGCCACCTGGTTATCAACAGTAAAAATTACAAATTTTACCTCTTCCCAACAGGGAAAACCACCACCAATCAAAAATGCATGATTATATGGTGTCATGGCTTTGCAATCAAAAAATGTGGTTACAATGGAAGACAATGGGGCAAAAACAGCCACGAACAGTAAATGAGGGAGAAAAAGTTCAAATCTGATGCTACACAAAAACTAACAATGCATCAAATCTTGGACATGTCAAAGATTAGAAACAACATTGGTTTTGATGCATTGTTAGTTTTTGTGCAGCATTAGATTTTAACTTTTTCTCCCTCATTTACTGTTGGTGGCTGTTTTTGCCCCATTGACTTCCATTATAACCACATTTTTTTATTGCAAAGCCATAACACCATATAATCATGCATTTTTGATTGTTGGTGGTTTTCCCTGTTGGGAAGAGGTAAAATTTGTCATTTTTACTGTTGATAACCAGGTGGCACCATTAACCCTTTAGATAGGCCTGTGCAAAAAAAAGCTTAGTTTCTGGCTTTTACATGGAGTTATATGGAGTATAATAGCATATTTGTGTGTGTGTGTGTGTGTGTGTGTGTGTGTGTGTGTGTGTGTGTGTGAGTGTGTGAGAGAGAGAGAGAGAGAGAGAATGAGAACTCACCTTGATACGTCTGAGAAAATCTAAATATGCACCTCAGCTCTCAGAACTACATGGAGTAAACAAAAACAAAGTAAGTGTATTTATGCATCTGCTGCCTTTTGATGGTGAGAAATGCAGACTAAACAAAGCAAGTGGATTTAAACACTTGCATGCAAGCCTGCTGGTCATTTGATGGTGAGAAGAGTAGCAAGCAACATGAGAAAGGGCTTGACTTGTAGTGAAGTTTTAGAGATGATTATGCCGCCTGACCCCTCCAGCGAGCTGCAGGATGTATCGTCTTCTCCCTCTGACACCACAGACTCAGGAGAGTCAGATCCTGATTTGGATGTGGCACCCTCATCATCCTCTCTAGCTTCCACTGAAGGCGAGGAAGATTCAGAGGATCCTGGATCTGGGTGGATTGGGAGAAACGGCGAAGTGTGGTTTTCCATCAACGCGGAGACAACTTTCTTCAGCCTGCCAACTCCCGTGACTCCAGGGCCGACGCGCTATGCCATCGCAAGGGTCCAGAACATGGAAAAAACAGAATCCGTTGAACACAGAATCCATGTTCTGGACCCTTGCGATGGTATAGCGCGTCGGCCCTGGAGTCACGGGAGTTGGCAGGCTGAAGAAAGTTGTCTCAGCGTTGATGGAAAACCACACTTCGCCGTTTCTCCCAATCCACCCAGATCCAGGATCCTCCGAATCTTCCTCGCCTTCAGTGGAAGCTAGAGAGGATGATGAGGATCTGGGTGGATTGGGAGAAATCTGGGTGGATTGGGAGGATCTGGGTGGATTGGGAGAAATCTGGGTGGATTGGGAGGATCTGGGTGGATTGGGAGAAACGCCGAAGTGTGGTTTTCCATCAACGCGGAGACAACTTTCTTCAGCCTGCCAACTCCCGTGACTCCAGGGCCGACGCGCTATGCCATCGCAAGGGTCCAGAACATGGAAAAAACAGAATCCGTTGAACACAGAATCCATGTTCTGGACCCTTGCGATGGTATAGCGCGTTGGCCCTGGAGTCACGGGAGTTGGCAGGCTGAAGAAAGTTGTCTCAGCGTTGATGGAAAACCACACTTCGCCGTTTCTCCCAATCCACCCAGATCCAGGATCCTCCGAATCTTCCTCGCCTTCAGTGGAAGCTAGAGAGGATGATGAGGATCTGGGTGGATTGGGAGAAATCTGGGTGGATTGGGAGGATCTGGGTGGATTGGGAGAAATCTGGGTGGATTGGGAGGATCTGGGTGGATTGGGAGAAACGCCGAAGTGTGGTTTTCCATCAACGCGGAGACAACTTTCTTCAGCCTGCCAACTCCCGTGACTCCAGGGCCGACGCGCTATGCCATCGCAAGGGTCCAGAACATGGAAAAAACAGAATCCGTTGAACACAGAATCCATGTTCTGGACCCTTGCGATGGTATAGCGCGTCGGCCCTGGAGTCACGGGAGTTGGCAGGCTGAAGAAAGTTGTCTCCGCGTTGATGGAAAACCACACTTCGCCGTTTCTCCCAATCCACCCAGATCCAGGATCCTCCGAATCTTCCTCGCCTTCAGTGGAAGCTAGAGAGGATGATGAGGATCTGGGTGGATTGGGAGAAATCTGGGTGGATTGGGAGGATCTGGGTGGATTGGGAGAAACGCCGAAGTGTGGTTTTCCATCAACGCGGAGACAACTTTCTTCAGCCTGCCAACTCCCGTGACTCCAGGGCCGACGCGCTATGCCATCGCAAGGGTCCAGAACATGGAAAAAACAGAATCCGTTGAACACAGAATCCATGTTCTGGACCCTTGCGATGGTATAGCGCGTCGGCCCTGGAGTCATGGGAGTTGGCAGGCTGAAGAAAGTTGTCTCAGCGTTGATGGAAAACCACACTTCGCCGTTTCTCCCAATCCACCCAGATCCAGGATCCTCCGAATCTTCCTCGCCTTCAGTGGAAGCTAGAGAGGATGATGAGGATCTGGGTGGATTGGGAGAAATCTGGGTGGATTGGGAGGATCTGGGTGGATTGGGAGAAATCTGGGTGGATTGGGAGGATCTGGGTGGATTGGGAGAAACGCCGAAGTGTGGTTTTCCATCAACGCGGAGACAACTTTCTTCAGCCTGCCAACTCCCGTGACTCCAGGGCCGACGCGCTATGCCATCGCAAGGGTCCAGAACATGGAAAAAACAGAATCCGTTGAACACAGAATCCATGTTCTGGACCCTTGCGATGGTATAGCGCGTCGGCCCTGGAGTCACGGGAGTTGGCAGGCTGAAGAAAGTTGTCTCCGCGTTGATGGAAAACCACACTTCGCCGTTTCTCCCAATCCACCCAGATCCAGGATCCTCCGAATCTTCCTCGCCTTCAGTGGAAGCTAGAGAGGATGATGAGGATCTGGGTGGATTGGGAGAAATCTGGGTGGATTGGGAGGATCTGGGTGGATTGGGAGAAATCTGGGTGGATTGGGAGAAACGCCGAAGTGTGGTTTTCCATCAACGCGGAGACAACTTTCTTCAGCCTGCCAACTCCCGTGACTCCAGGGCCGACGCGCTATGCCATCGCAAGGGTCCAGAACATGGAAAAAACAGAATCCGTTGAACACAGAATCCATGTTCTGGACCCTTGCGATGGTATAGCGCGTCGGCCCTGGAGTCACGGGAGTTGGCAGGCTGAAGAAAGTTGTCTCCGTGTTGATGGAAAACCACACTTCGCCGTTTCTCCCAATCCACCCAGATCCAGGATCCTCCGAATCTTCCTCGCCTTCAGTGGAAGCTAGAGAGGATGATGAGGGTGCCACATCCAAATCAGGATCTGACTCTCCTGAGTCTGTGGTGTCAGAGGGAGAAGACGATACATCCTGCAGCTCGCTGGAGGGGTCAGGCGGCATAATCATCTCTAAAACTTCACTACAAGTCAAGCCCTTTCTCATGTTGCTTGCTACTCTTCTCACCATCAAATGACCAGCAGGCTTGCATGCAAGTGTTTAAATCCACTTGCTTTGTTTAGTCTGCATTTCTCACCATCAAAAGGCAGCAGATACATAAATACACTTACTTTGTTTTTGTTTACTCCATGTAGTTCTGAGAGCTGAGGTGCATATTTTGATTTTCTCAGACGCATCAAGGTGAGTTCTCATACTCTCTCTCTCTCTCTCTCTCTCTCTCTCTCTCTCTCACACACACACACACACAAACACACACACAAACACACAAATATGCTATTATACTCCATATAACTCCATGTAAAAGGCCAGTTTTTTTTGCACAGGCCTATCTAAAGGGTTATTGGTGCCACCTGGTTATCAACAGTAAAAATTACAAATTTTACCTCTTCCCAACAGGGAAAACCACCACCAATCAAAAATGCATGATTATATGGTGTCATGGCTTTGCAATCAAAAAATGTGGTTACAATGGAAGACAATGGGGCAAAAACAGCCACGAACAGTAAATGAGGGAGAAAAAGTTCAAATCTGATGCTACACAAAAACTAACAATGCATCAAAACCAATGTTGTTTCTAATCTTTGACATGTCCAAGACTGTGATAAAAGCAAAAAAAAAATCCAGTCCACATTCACATTTTATATTGAAAATAAGTCATTTTGTGTGTTTTTTTCCCCAAATCGGTGACATCATTTATGAATTTGGCAATTAAAGAGTTAAAATCCTGATTTTAAAAAAAAATTTAATAGTTTTGAGCAGTTGATTAATAGATTTATGCAAATAAAAATGAACAAAATATTTATCTGATGCATTTTTACAGCAGTTTAAAGTAGTGGCTGTTTTCAGCCACGAACATAACGAAAGGGTAGTGAATTTGCCCACAGTGTACTGTTGAGTTTTTGAAAAATTTCAAAGCATTTTCCCAAAATATGTGTCAAAATAAGATTAGTCACCAAAAATCCCATTTGCTGAAACACGGAGAAAGTTATGGCCAAATTAAAGGGATAGTTCACTTTGAAATTAATTTTTGGTATGTTTTAGCTTACCTCAAGGGCATCCAAGATGTAGGTGTCTTTTTTTCCGCAGTAGTTTCAATTTTGATATTTCAGTCATATAATGCAGGTCGATGGTCACTGTCTCAAAGAGCATGCACAGCATTATATGACTGACAGACAAGAACGGTTTGACCTAAAAATATCAAAATTGAAACTACTGCGGAAAAAAAGACACCTACATCTTGGATGCCCTTGAGGTAAGCTAAAACATACCAAAAATTTATTTCAAAGTGAACTATCCCTTTAAGACTCAAAAATACCCCGAAGTGGTTCTCAACCCTGCTCCTGGAGGACCCCCAACACTGCACGTTTTCTTTGTCTCCCTAATCAAACACACCTGATTCAACTCATCAGCTCATTATCACATGGGTTAATGAGCTGATGAGTTAAATCAGGTGTGTTTGATTAGGAATACAAAGAAAACGTGCAGTGTTGGGGGTCCTCCAGGAGCAGGGTTGAGAACCACTACATCCCCAACAGCACATAAGGGTTAAAACTCACCCTCTCTCATCTGACACAAGTAAATACTCTGCCAGTGGGAGGGACCAGCTGAAATAATAAAAAAATACACACAGATACTTAGTGTGTCTGAAGGCTCCAGCAAACGCTGTCTGCTGCTAGACATGGTCCTGCTCTTCTAGGTTTTCCCATCTTTGCCTCCTCCTGCACGCATGACCTGCGACAGAAAACCCACAAACACCACTGTAATGCAAAGCATAGTTAATGAATACATCAGAATGGGAAAGAGCTATGCTGTGTGCCTTACTCTTCTCAAAGCAAACTGATGGAGTTCTTTGTGGGTCAAAATTCGACGCTCCTCACAGTCCTCGGCCTCATAATCACACCCGAATCTAGCACAATAAGACCAGGAGCATATATTAATAAAACAATAAAGTCATAATTTCCACCTATTTTGTGTACTTTTGTGTCTATAGCTCAACATAGTGTATGAGAAGCTTCTCTCACCTGGTAATGGGCCTGAACGGACGTTCCAGAAGGATCTCAATGCGTCTCAGCACGTCTGGTTTCTGACCCAGCAGTAACTGAGCAACTTCTTTCAGGTCGCAACTCTTCTTCGGGTCCTATTTTTAACATTAGATACACCACTGGTCAGCATTTCAGAATAAGTAAGATTTTTTCTCTTATAGAAAGAAGAGTATTTTATACTTATCAAGGATGCATTTATTTGATTAAAAAATACAGTAAAAACAGTGAAATATTATTGCAATTTAAAAGCACTGTTTTCTATTTTAATACATTTTTTAAATGTAATTTATTCCTGTGACCAAAGCTGAATTTTCAGCATCATTACTTATCACCAAATCTGAGTAAAAGCAAAATGATGATATTTGGCAACAGTAATTCCAATGCTCAGGAAGCAATTCAGATAGAGGGTGTTGTTATAGAGCGGGAGCATGAAATCTAATTCCTTGGAGTTATTATAGATGATAGAATTACTTGGAACTCTCATATTAAATACATAATCACTAAAATATCAAGAAGCATTTCAGTAATTGCAAAAGTAAAGCATACTTTAAACATCAAAGCTCTGCATACTTTATACTGTTCTTGCCCTATTTACATTATTGTTCTGTGGTATGGGGTAGTACTTGTATAAGCACATTAAAACCAATAGTAATGCTGCAAAAAAGAGTTATCCGATTAATTCATAAAGTTGGGTTTTTGGACCACACAAACTCATTATTTTTAAAATCAAAGATCATGAAGTTTTATGACATTGTTGAGTTCCAAACAGTACAGATGCTATACAAAGCAAGGCACAAATTGTTACCAAGTCAAATACAAAGAAGGTTCCAAGAATGTACTGGTTGTTATGAATTACGTGATGAATAAAATGTTAGGACTCAGAAACATAGCACAACAAAAAGTTTAGCCCTACAGTTAATGGCGACAATTGTGGAATAACTTGGAGATGGACATGAAACGATGTCCAAACATCAAACTGTTCAAATATAAATACAAGCAAAAGATTTTTGAAAAGGTTAGAGAAGAATAAATAAATTGCCATTAGGGGTATTTCTACCATGATCAGACACTGCAAGTGTATATAATCTAATTAATCAAATTATAATCAATATAATATATAATCAAATTATTATTATTATATATATATTTTTTTTTTTTTGCTGTTGTTTCCTTGTTGTTGTTTTGTTGCTTTTGCACTATGTTCCTTTGTACTATTGTAAAATGAGAATTTTTATTGTATTAATTTTGGGGGAGGGCGCTTTTGCTTCGGCCCACTCCTTTTGAACAGAATGTTTACTGCTCAAATAAACAAACTAAACTTAACTAAATTACTCCAGTCTTCAGTGTTAGTGCACGCTGGACTAAAATACTTTATACACACACACACACTATCGTTGTGGTGTAACATTGTATTATTGTACATTTTCTTTTGTTTTGTAAAATACACTTGGGTTGGCTGCATATTTATCAGTGTTGCTTTAACACTATGGCTGTGTTCAAAATCTCCCCCTATACCCTCATTCACTATTCCCTAAATCACTCCACTAATATAGTCGAGTTAAAGGAGTGAATGAAAACGAGTGAGTGAATTCGGACATTGAGTGCGCCGGAAGGGCTGCCGTTTTGCATCGTTTGTGCTTGATGCTTAATAGTCATTTGAAACTTAGCAAACTGGCAGCTCTAATAATAAGAAACTCTTTATCACAGTGCATTGTGGGATTCAGGGTTCCTACACATATTCCATTTCAAAATTCCATACTTTTCCAGACTCAAATAACTTTTTTTATTAAAATAAAGTGGTGAAAAAAATGTGTAGGGCAGTACATTATATTTCAAGGCCTTAGGTCTGCTTTAACACACTGCTTTAACACACTTTAATGGCGGCCAAGAAACCACACCGTGAAATGGGCTGATGGTGCAATAGGTGGCTCAGTGTGCATTGTCTATGCTAAGTTTAATGGTTTCTCATGCGCACACGAAAGTCTGCATATTTTTTATTTTTGCAAAGATCCTTTTAGTGGCTCTGTAATACGGTGCTAAGAATATCATGAGAAGAAACCCAGAACACTTATAACCTGCATTTTTGCATAATGAAAAAGTGCACCTTGAATTCAGTTGTGTTAGACAATCACTAAACAGCTGCCATGAAAACACACTTCTATGATACATTTTTGTTCATTAAATTCTTAATTTTCTATTATAGAAAACTAAACAGGGGCAATAGTCTGGAAATGCAAATATTTTTCCATAATCTGCTTTCTTTTTTCCATACTTTTCCAGACCTGGAAATTACTCAAATCAAATTCCATACTTTTCCAAACTGCGTAGGAACCCTGGGGATTGAATGTGTGCACTCAAATAGTGCCCTATTTAAGGCTATAGGGGGTGATTTCGGACACTGCCTATGAAATAACCTGTTGGTACATTCTGGTCCTTTCTGTACCTTATAATTAATGAAGGCTTGAATGATGAGCAGTTCACTGGTTCTCTGCTCCACCAGGCTGAGGTACTTCATGATGTTACTGTCTTCGATCCCAGAGGAAGAGCCCAGCACGTCTAACACCTGTGTGCTGTCGCAGTCAATCTTTTTGAACACACTGTCTGTCCCTAGAATGACATCAACATAAGCTTTTGTGAATAAAAACGCAAGTATCATTCTTCTTCTAAGACGATAACGTGAGAATGTTATCATTTTTGATTCTTCCACGTGATTATGTTAACGCATGTTTGGGTGATTTTACTAGTACCTGTTTTGATCTGATGAAGGATCTTGCTGATGTCATCGGCCTGGGCTTCATAATCTTGAGCTTGAGTCTCACACTCTTGCTGTAGTTTTAATTCCACCTGAATTTTCTCTTCCTTTTGGACACGTTCCATGTGGATCTGCTTGATCTCTTCTCTAATCTGGAACAGAATCAACACAAAAAATTGATTCCTACTGTTGTGTCTGTATTCAAATGTGAATATGAATAACATTATGCACGTTGCATGTTCATTTGGCCCAGGTTTGCCAATGTTTTGTTTGGTTTTAGTGTTGTTCTTATTAACTAAAACTAAAACTATTAAAATTGCTTTCATTAAGTGAAATAAAGCTTAAAATGAATTCAAATAAATATTAGACGAAAAACTAGAAATGTTGCTTTGACGATTAACTGAAAAAAAGTGGAAGTGCTAAAATTACTATAAAAAGAAAATAAAGCTAAACAGAAAAAAACTAATTCTAATAAAAATGACAAAATCACATAAGAAACTTAACTAAACATTGAGTATTATAGTAGAAATGCTATACTATATAATAAAAATACTATAATAGTACACAAATAATACTAAAATGACAAAAGTAATTTTACAAAGCTACTTTTTTTGCCTTGCACAGCTGCTTAGCGAAATAAACCTAATGAAACTTAAATCATTATCTCACAAAAAGTGGAGGGGACTGAACTGTCCTTCCTCAGTCATGTATTTATATTAAATGATCAGTTCATCTTGCGAACGGGTCTTTATTTGACTAGTTCTGTGATTCACACACTGACCTCCTGGATTTGCTCTCTCGCCGTCTCAACTTCCATGTTCTGATTCATCACAAAGTTGCAAAGAGAAAAGTTCTTGTCCTCAACTGTTAAGAAACACATAAAGAGTTGTAGCAGAATGCATTGCAATCATTTGTCTGCGCAAAACAGAAAACAGAAAGCTCACCCTGAATGAAATGTGTTGCCAACATCTCCAAATGATCTTCCCCAGTCAATCTCTGGATCTGCTGGAAAACCTCCTCCAGAGGGTCAAACGTCTTGTCTTCGGCGTCTGCCCTCCTCGCCTCGTCTTCGGCGTCTGCCCTCCTCTGCTCCTCCATCTCTGCCATAATAGAAAAAATAGCTGGATTCAGAATCAATTAATCTATCAGTCTGTTACAGAGTATAACAAAAGTTTGAGATTAGCAAGATTTGTAAAAAAGTAAATTATATTTTTACTCCGCAAAGTAAATTAAAATATGTCATGACAAAATGGAAATGGATATGACAATGTTGATATGTTTGGTCTTGGCAGAATAGATCTGCTACACTACTGCTGCTGCATTTCCAACACACCACTGTGAGCAAGATAGAGTACAACACAGTATTCGTTAATTAGGCGTAGCTGATGTGTACAGGCGGAGAGTTTCTGAAAGCAACTGCTAAGTTCCAAGTATTTGAAGGCTGAGCAGCGAGCTCATTGGCTACTGATACAGCAGGAACCAATCAGCTGTGCCAATAGATACAGATGTGATTGCAAACAGAGTTAAGGACCGATCAGCCGGAACCATCTAGAGTTTCATGACAGAACTTTGTCGGTAGTGCACACAATTTAACCAACAACAATTCTTGGTTACAAATATTGCTCACTGACCACATTGTCTCTTTTCATCCATGGCGGTTCTCGCCTTGTTCTTGGCGGTTCTCGCCTTGTCCTTGGCGGTCTCAAACTTGTCGAGTCGGTGTTCATGAGAGATTGCTTTCTTCAGCTCCTTCATCTCAGCTGAGTACTCCGCAAAATCCTTCTTCATCATGGCAACTTCGGCCTGTGCCTCCTCTCTGAAACACACACATATATAAATAGAACCGGCTACAAATGTCCAAAACACGTACTGAGGGTGGAGCAATGTGTAAAACCGTACAAAATAATAACTCTTATTATGTGTGTCATTACGTCAGTATCAGTATTTGCTTTCTGCCATGCACAATTATTACTGCATGATCTATCTATAAATTACAGGAACGTCTGTCTGTGTGTCTGTTATTCGCATATCTCTCGAACCGTTAGTCCGATGGATTTCAAACTCGACAGGTGTCTCGCTACGGGCACGAGTAAGTCTCTCTTGAAACCAACACGGAAGTGTATTAAACGGCAGTTCATCAACTGAAGAAGTGAGTCAAATCTGTATCTCCCCCATGTTGAAATGCCCAACTTTACAGCAGAAAAACACATGTTTACAGCCTGGTGCAAAAAGTGGCTTTGGTCTATACAGCTAATTCTGCCCGTCATGACAACTGTGAGGGGGGTGAATTTCTTTATAACTCATCCGTTTAAATTATATTAAACACACCAAACCAACAATTACTAAAAACACACACAAAACTGATTTTGCACGGGCTCTTTGCACTAGTAAATAAAAAACTAAAACAGATATTTTTTTGGTGAAGTTTTTCATGATTTTGGGAACTTTGTATATAAGCGAAGAAACTTAAAATCTCAAAGTACCTCTCATCAAAAGCTGTGGTTGCCATGTCGATAACTTCACCGATCTCCTTACACACATCTTGCAAGACCTGAAAGAAAGACAACAGCACTTGTTTGAACTGTGTTCAATAACTCCATCCCTCACACTCATCAAAAACACCCAGAATGACCAACCTTCTCCCGACTGCGATGCAGCTTCTGGAATCGGGCGCGTTCCTTGTGGAGTGTCTCGACCTCTTCTTTGAGCTGGCTGTTCTTCGTCAGCCGTTCGCTACACCGAATAAGTGCCTGCAGGGACAACAAGGGAAAAACATTTAAGGAGAAGTTCATGCACACACTAGGGGCCAGATTTACTAACAGCTTTCGCCAGCGCAAACCCTCTTTTGGCGTTAAAAAACTACTGTCAGGATTTACTAAAGACACGCAGTGAAAAATGACCGTAGAATTATCGCGTGCGGCTGACATCATTGCAGATGCTTTCCCTTTCAGACACAGTATTTATGGGAGGAGAGTATTTAAATGAATCATGCAAGGTGATTTAATCAGGTTTTCAGTCCGATCGAGTCATCGATCCTATTACTAAGGGATTATTTGGTTTCGTACAAACGTAGCTACTCACACCAGTTCTTAAGAAAATCTTTGTTATGATGTTCGTACGTTCTTTTTATAGGCTTCCCTATAAGGTATCACCCAATCCATGGTTTCATTTGAAAATTTTGACTCTAACCTTTACAAAGGTTCCATCACTTTAGTTTTTATGATACATATCAAATGAAATATTAGCTTAAATATGCATTGGTCCCAGGCAAAAAATTCCGCTTTATGATTGCGAAGAAATCTTTCTACAAATATTTATTTTTTATATATTTCACAAAACAGTCAAGTCATATATCACAAGAAAGCTCTCATTCTATCTTGTATCTTCTGAAAGAATAAAATGATCAAAATCATAAAGCGCCTATTTTTTTTATTTTTTTATTATTATAGCACAGACAACATATACTATAATATTGATCACATTCAGCAGTGTTTTATATAATTTCAAAGGGTTTTCTGTAAAATTACACTGGAATATTGCATATATACCACTGTATATGGGTATGAGCAGAGTTTAGATTTGGGTAGGTGGAAATTACATTAAAAAAAAGTAATATTCCTCCCTTCAGATTTATATGAACATCTTTTTCATTTTTTATTCTAGAGAAAAAAATATTTTTTCCAGTGTTTGCTGGCATATAGAGGAAACAGCCATACTTATCTGCATGTTGCTAGAGCCCACAGGGCCTGAGTTATACACTTTCAAAAATGAATTTAAGAAAAAGATAAAAAATTAAATAATCAAAAAGCGCCTCTTTTTTGGGGGGGGTTATTACAGCTCAGACAACATATACTTAAATGTTTATCACTTTTAGCATGGTTTTATGAAACTGTAAAGGGTTTCCTGTAAAATGACACCAAAATTGTCTATTTTGAAAAAAATATGTGGAAGTGGGAGGCTTTCCCCAAAAATGGTCCAGGAGCATAAGAGGCTAAGGAACAAATGAACCGTTTTGTATGGCCAAATGTTTTGTGCCCACAGTTGTGTGGTCAGTGAAACTGCATGCTGTGAAATGTTTGATTCTCTGTTTACCCAGTGCAGTTTGTTCCGCAGGGTGTGTGCGGCCTTCTGAGTCTGGCAGGCCTGAGACGTTCCACTCGCTTCCACCAGTTTCTTCTCCATATTCATGATCTGTAAACAAAATGCATGTAAATAAACATCTGTAGCACCAACAATGTGTGTTTAATAAGTTTAATAACTCGGCACATATGCACCTCCTGTTCCATCTGTGTTTGGGTCTGTCTCATATTATCAAGCTGATCCTCCACCGTGTTTCTTTGCTCTAGCAGAGCTTGGATTCTCTCAGTGTCCTGGCTGTCCTTCCTACGCGATCGGCACTCAAGCTCACGAAGAAACTCCTCATGAACCACATGCAAGCTAGAAATCTCCCGGCTGCGGACAAACACCACACAACAAACAAAATATGCTTAAACACACACATTCCATACAAGACACAATGCAATACATGTACTGTACACAGGGCTCGCAAAATCGCTCGCCTGACGTCCCGGGGCTATTGCCTTTTCCAGTCGGGCTACCAAAATGCATAACCGGCCTGGCCGACGGGCTATTTGAAATAGTGTTCGCTTCAGTCTGGTTATAATCAGATCCAGCGTGTTCTTCATCTTCAATCCGCAGTGGCGCCGAGCAGAGCGCACGTCAGAAACAGAGGACAGGGTGTGTGTGTGTGTGTGTGTGTGTGTGTTCATCTGAGCCTCATTGGTCTGTCACTGCTCGTCAATGTCAGAATATTTGAGATGACCAATCAAATCAAAGTAGGCGGGACTGTTGTTCACAGAAGCTGCTGCGCACGAATTTGAGCAGAGCGACTCGCTCCAGTTTACGGTCGAGTGCCAGATAAGATGCAAGTAGCTAAACTAAACATTTCACATTTGACAGCTTTTTTAGGTCATAAATGTGAAACGAATGACAAAAATAATCAGGCAAATGAACATACTTTTGTCGAATTTCGCCATTTTTAACTGAAAATAGGCCTATGTAACATGACTCATGTAATGTAATAATTAGTTTACTGTCATTGTGAGGGGACAAGAAACATTAACAAAGCCGTTTTCATCATGTTAGGCACAAGATTAATAATGAATGTGTACATGTTGAGAATTAATATAATACAATTTGTAGCCTTCAGTAAATTAAAAAAGTTCAGCTTTAGGAGAAGAGACAGGGCAAGATGAGGAGACTGAGAGAAGAAGTGAGAGTGATGGATAAGAGGAGAGAGCAGGTGTTGACACATAATCTACTGCCCGCTGACATGGTTTTAAAGTTATTTCTTATCCTTTTTTTGGCCTTCAAACGTCTTGAAATGCACAAAAAAAAAAAAAAAAAAACTAATAACCTCAAATGTAGGACCTCTTTGATTATAAAGCCCTGTCTACGGCCCTGTATTAGGAATAAGATCAAATGTGTACATACTGTGAATTAATTTAATAAACTTAGTTAGGCTACCTAGCTTTCCTAGCAGCTTTCAGTAAATTAACTCGTCTGAGAAAATGATTCATAAATCAATCAGTTGACCCTATGTTTACTTTCTTCACTGACAGACAAAAATGAAAAGCCTATATCAGTCAGAGCTCAGCTTTAGGAGGGGAAGAGACAGAGCAAGAGAAAAACAAAGAGAATAGGAGTGTGATGCAGAAAAATAATCAGCGGCGTGACATGGTTTTAAAGCTATTGTTATCCAATTTTTTTGGCCTTCAAAACATCTTAAAATGCACACATGTAGATCAGAGAAATCAAAATGTTCCCCGAACCCCCTTAACTAGCCTACCACGGGACCTCAGTGATGATAAAGCCCTGCCTTCTGCATGTTGATTAAACTAGCTAATAGTGAGCATTAGACCCTAAACTAAAGTGTTACCCTCATTGGGGGCTGAGCCACAGACACACACTGATTCATGTTCCACACTGGTGGTCACACACACTTCAGTTCAGTTAGTACCAGATGCATATTTGTAATGATGATTCTAATTTGATTATTTTATATCCAACTGTTGATATCTGTGTGTTGAAAAAGTTTTTTGATTCATGTTTTGACTCCTAACCAATATTCTACATTAAAAATTGTCTTTCTATTTGGGCTATTTCTACCAACGTCTGCCCGAACGACTACCAGCGATTCTGAAATTTAGAGAGCCCTGGTACATAATGCAACATTGCAGGACGACATTCGATAGGCTTCTAATGATAAATCCTAACCCACTCCTAAAAGATAAAGAATGCAGGTTTTTTTTTTTAAGAACAAATATAATATTTAGGCTACTTTATGTATGATAGGTTAGTCAGTTAACCCAATAGACTTAATAAACCCCAAAACTCCTGAAAGTGTTTTGTGGCACTGACCTCTGTTTGCGCATCTCTTTCTGCGTCTGGACGCTGTAGGCCTGCCGATCCCGGTCCATTATGCTCAGCTGTCTCTGCAGTTTTTCAATCTCTGTCTCAGCTGGTTCATCTTAATGATCAATAACAAAGTATCGAAGCTGATTGAACACGCTAATATTGCCACAGAATAAATTACATTTACAACACAAAAAAAAATCTTCTTTTTTCAGACAAGGGAATGGAAAGGCTTACTGTGAGCCCTGTATGGTTTCAATTCAAATGTAGATTGCTGGGTGGGAAGCTCACCTCTGGAAGCACTGGAGATCGGAGGAAGCTGGACGTACTGCGGTCTCAGGCTCTCTCCGAGGTTTCTCACAGGCGGTGGATGAGGTCTCGGGCTCTCTCTGGGGTTTCTCCCAGGCGGTGGATGAGGTCTCAGGCTCTCTCCGGGGTTTCTCACAGGCGGTGGATGAGGTCTCGGGCTCTCTCCCGGGTTTCTCCCAGGCGGTGGATGAGGTCTCAGGCTCTCTCCCGGGTTTCTCACAGGCGGTGGATGAGGTCTCAGGCTCTCTCCGAGGTTTCTCACAGGCGGTGGATGAGGTCTCGGGCTCTCTCTGGGGTTTCTCCCAGGCGGTGGATGAGGTCTCAGGCTCTCTCCGGGGTTTCTCACAGGCGGTGGATGAGGTCTCGGGCTCTCTCTGGGGTTTCTCCCAGGCGGTGGATGAGGTCTCAGGCTCTCTCCCGGGTTTCTCACAGGCGGTGGATGAGGTCTCAGGCTCTCTCTGGGGTTTCTCCCAGGCGGTGGATGAGGTCTCAGGCTCTCTCCCGGGTTTCTCACAGGTGGTGGATGAGGTCTCGGGCTCTCTGGAGCGACATGAGGGTAAGTAATTAATGACAGAATTTACATTTTTGGGTGAACTATCCCTTTAATGTTTTCTAATGTGGTTATAATTGGTCATTGTTCTGTTTTATAAACATTTTAAATATTTTAAAGATGTTTATACAGAAAAGAGTCACATCAAAAGTCACAGTAAAAACTTTTTAATTGTTTTACAAAAAAAAAAGTCAAATAAATGCTGCTCTTTTGAGAGTTCTATTCAAAGAATACTGAAAACTGTATCATAGTTTCCACGAAAATATGAAGCCGTACAACTGATAATAATCATAAATGTTTCTTGATCATCAGATCATCATATTAAGAGTGATTTCTGAAGGATCATGTGACACTGAAGACTGGAGTAATGATGCTGAAAATTCAGCTTTGATCACAGGAATAAATTACACTTTACTACATATTCACATGTATATTTATACATTTTTAGCGAAATGTAAATGCGAAAATAAACCTAAAATTCTCGGGACAGCAGCATGTGTCCAAATTTTAATCTTAACCGTTCTATTTCATCAAATACGATCTGTAAACAGGGCTTTAAGTGTAAAATACCGAACTTGTCCTTTAAGCTGTTCAGGAAAGTGTTTTTTATGTGAAAGATGTATTTGAAGTGACAATAAATGGTTTGCTATACTCTTTTGTGAATTGTCTTATTTTGTCAGTTCTTATGAATATTAAATATAATCATGTTGATTATAATCGGTTGAAATTAGGCCTGAAAAATACGTCTTTTTTCAGCGAAAGACCTGAAAAAGACGCCTTTTCACTTTTCAACCAAATTTTAACGTTGTTTAGACGACTGGCAATGTCTTTTCGACGAGTTTTTGCTGGGTGGGAAGCTCACCTCTGGAAGCCCTGGAGATTGGAGGAAGCTGGACGGACTGCGGTGTCAGGCTCTCTCCGGAGTTTCTTGCAGGTACTTCTGAAGCACACATAGGTTTAACTAGGCATGTAGGTCGCTTGAGCGAGCGAAATGTACTACTGTCCATGTTTTAAGGTAAAATGGTGCACTGTTCCACAATTATACAACTGTTTTTTAACTAACGTTAGCTGAACTAAAAAAGTACTAAAAAAAGTTTGCTCTCATTTGCTCTGTGACGTCATCGGAATGCTTCTAACGGCGACGTCACAGAGCAAATGCCAGCCAAAACATTATTGTTTTGATTTAATTCGCTCCGTGCACGGCGACCATTGACTTTCGAACTTGAGTGAGTCTCAAAACTCGCGCACATAAAATCTAGGCGCGTGCACAGGATACGAGGGCAAAGAGCCAAGAGGCTCAGAAATACGCCATAGATTAATCGCGTTTAAAGCCAAACGCCGTCAAATACGGCGTTTTAAACCGTATTGGACGCCGTAAAATACGCCGTTGTAATTACAAACGCCGTAAAAGACGCGCGAAAATAAAGTTATATCATCAAGAGTTGGAAAGAGTGAAACACTTTAAGTTTTTGGGGGAATAACATGGGATGTACATATCCAGAAAGTAATAGAAAAGTGTAGGAAGGTGTTAAATGTTATGAGGTGTTTGGTGGGAAGTGATTGGGGAGCTGACAGAACAGCACTGAAGGCAATTTATTGTGGATTAATTAGATCAGTACTGGATTATGGTTGTGTGGTGTATGGATAGGCATCAAACATGTCCCTCAAAAAATTAGATAACATTCAGTTTCAGGCTTTGAGATTATGTACAGGGGCATTCAAAACAACTTCAACAGCAGCTTTGTTGGGAGAAATGCCACTCGAGTTGAGACGAATTCAGCTATCTCTGAATTATTGGGTCAATTTACAGGGCCATAATGAAGATCATCCAGCACAAAGTACTTTAAAACCTTGTTGGGAAAAGGAGAAGAGGGAGACAAAAAGCTTTGGATGGACAGTTTTAAAAAAGGCAAGAGAGTTAAAATTAACTGAATTAAAAATCAGTCCTGTACCATTACCAGTAGTGCCACCTTGGATAATACCTGAAGTGAAAGTAGATTTAGTGCTATTAGAAAAGAAGAACAAAGATGTGTCAATTTTTGACTCGCATACTATACAGGAATATATTAATAATTACTACAGTTATATTCAGATTTACACAGATGCATCAAAGAATTTAGTTAATAAGATAGGAGTAGCTTTTATTGTTCCAGAGTTTCATATTTCAATAGCAAAGAGAATAAGTGATAATGTATCAGTATACACGGGAGAAATGTTAGCAATTCTGTTAGCAGTATTTATTTTTATTTTTTTTCATTTATTTGACATGGACATTGCAATTAAACATAGTACAAAACAAGTTTGTAACTAATGCTATGCAAAAAGAGTTTATAGCTATTGCTAATTTTCAACTCCAGTCCATGGTGGGTAGAGGAAATAAGACCATTGAGGGTTATAATATGTTCAGATTCAACTTCATCATTAGTCAGTTTACAGAACAGTCATTTAAACAGCAGAGCCGATATTTTAATAGAAATACAACAAGCATTATATAGAATTCAAATGATGGGCATTGAAGTTATATTTTTGTGGGTACTAGCACATATTGGAGTCATAGGAAATGAAATGGCAGACAAGGCTGCAAAGGAGGCCACAAAAAGAGAGTATGTTGAAGTCACAGTTAACATCAGTAAGATGGAAATGAAAAGCATTATTAAACAGAGGTTGAAGGAAAGGTGGCAAAAACAATGGGAGGAAGAGAGGAAAGGACGGTGGTTTTACAAAATTCAGAGGAGAGTGGGAGAAATGAGATGTGCAGGAAGGAGAAGGAGAGAAGAGACAATTATATCGAGACTTAGATTTGGGCACACAGGGTTAAACAGTCATTTATTTAAAATAGGTAAAAATAACACCGGCAGATGTGAATATTGTGAGCAACAGGAAACAGTAGAACATGTCATGATACATTGTAAAAAATATGAGGGAAAAAGAAAGGAAATGATCCAAAATCTTAAAAAGGAGAGAATAAGTTTTGATTTAGTAGAAATTCTTAGAAAAAACTCAAAAGATAAATGCTATGGAATTGTTTTTCATTATCTTAGAATAATAGATATGATTGAGAGGATTTGAGATTTAATTTAATTTTGTTGATTTTATTTATTATTATTATCATTTATTTATTTATTTTTGTTTAGAATAAAGTAAATAATAGACATTCAGATCCACACTCCATACCAGTCGGTGGCAGTAATGCACCATTACGTTGTGTGCCAACCGCCAAAAAACTCAACAAGAAGAAGAAGACGCGCGAAATACGTCAATGACGCCGTATTTGACGAGATGGGGTGCTTTTCAATATCCCTCCTCGTCTCCTCTCTCCTCCGTCCCAGAGCCATGGAGAGAGAGAGTTGCGACACTCTTTGATGTCGCCGCTATGGCTGTCACGTGGTTCATGTAAGCCCCAATAGTTCCAAAACGTACCAAACCAAAGATTTAATATTTCACGAGGAATAAGACAAGGTTGTCCCATTTCCCCTTTATCTTGGCGGTAGAAATGCTTGCTATTTTGATAGATAAAAACAGCGACTTTGACAAATTGAGTGTATTTGGGAAACAAATTGGTATTAGCCAATTAGCCGATGATACAGCGATCTTTTTAAAGGACCAATATCAAATTGATAAAGCCATCCAATTTATTAATCTGTTCTCCAAAGCATCAGGCCTACACTTAAACTTAAATAAATGTGAGTTATTTGCAATTCATGGCAGCGAACTAGACTCTTTATGTAATATACCGATAAAAACATCTGTAAAATACTTGGGGATAATTATTACTAGAGATAGCAATCTAAGTGTCCAAGAAAATTTTGTTAAAAATCTTTCAAAAGCTAAAATTATTCTCAATAACTGGATACAAAGGGATATCTCAATATTTGGAAGAGTTTTGTTAACCAAAATGGAATTGCTCTCTAGGTTTGTTTACCCAGCCTCCTCGCTAGCTATCCCACCTCACTTACTAAAAGAGTGTAACATTGCAATATTTAACTTTATTTGGAAAAATAAGCATCACTATATTAACAAAAATGATTTAGTTCACAGTTACGAAGAAGGAGGATTAAATGTTATTGACTTAGAAATAATGAATAGTGTTTTAAAAACTCAGTGGTTAAAATCTTTTCTTTGTAATGCAAACGGCTTATGGTTTACTGTTTCTTCTTCAATATTTCAGAAAGTAGGTGGTTTGGAATTTTTGATTAGATGTGATTTTGAGTTGAACAAATTACCTCTTAAATTGTCTGCATTCCATCAACAAGTTCTCCTTTATTGGAAGTTAGCCTTTTCCCACAATTTTAGTCCACACAAAACATGTATTTGGAACAATCGCTTTATCTTACACCATAACAAATCTTTATTTTATGAAAATTGGATTCAATATAATATTTTTTCCCTGTTGGACATGATGGACAGCTATGGAAATGTATTAAATTACAATGATTTTTGTTTGAAACATGGATTTGTATGTCACCCTAAAGAGTTTTACACAATTGTAAATGTCATACCCAAAAGCATGGTGTTACTAGTAAAGAGTATTCTTTCACACTATTCTGTAACATTCTCTCTCCCTTCTCCTTCTCTGGGTGAATTATCTATTAGAGATCATAAATGCAACAACAAATATATCAGAAGTGTTTTTATTGATAGACTTCATCCAAATAGAATTAAACGTTACTATATTTTCAAAGATTTTAGCCCGGAGGAGGTGAAGGAATTGAGAATGAATTATCTTACCTTTCCAAGTCTTCCTAAAATGAAAGAAGTTCATTTTAAAATTATAAATGATATATACCCATCTAAAGAATTCTTAAAATCTAAATTTGATATCGGAGAAAATTCTTGTCAATTTTGTGATACGAATATTGAAACCACTGAACATATCTTTTATCATTGTAATCACTCAAAATTGTTTTGGTCTCAATTGTACAGTAAAATGTCATGCATTATTACATGTGTAAATCCCTTTGAATACAAACAAATTAAGTTTGGTGTACTTAAGAAAGATTGTCCACAGTACTACTTAGTTAATAATCTTTTTGAATTTGCTAAATATTTCATTCATAAATGCAGATTTTTGAAAACCCCCCCATCCTTTCCTCACTTTGCTAATGAACTTAAAGCTTTTGCTTCTTCACTTTGCACCCTTTCAAATGTAAAAGCTTCCACAGTTGCAAATTTTCTCAATGAGCTAAGTGCACTTTAGATCCGTACCCCTTGCAAGGACCTACCTTCGTGTAAATGTTATTCATTGGTTTATTATTTATGTATTTATTATTTTGTCTTTTTTTTTTATTTTTTTTTTTTTTTTTTTTTTTTTTTATTGTCCTTCTTGATTGTATATTTGAGACTTTGTCGCTGTTTCTTATTATAATTTGTAATTGTGTCTGCCTTTGAAAATTGTTAATTAATATTGTTTGTTCAATACCTATTTTGTATGTAAATTTGAATTCATTAAAAAAAAAAAAAAAAAAAAAAAAAAAAAAAAGTTCCAAAACGTACGCTGGCTGTCATGTTCTTCTATGGGACAGACAGCAGCGATTGCATTATTGAACGGTAAATATAAAATAAAACACACACCCAAGTACTTTTTCAGCTGTTATTGCATTATTGCATTTTGTTAATGTCAGTTTTGCATTTGGAGATAAGTTTTAAGCTATATTTTTGGAGGGAAAAGCTTAGTGTTCATGTTCGCATGGGTAGTAGCACTGGCTTTAGCGGCTCTAACTTAACTTTTCCATATCATTCATCTGATGATGGACGTCTCATGATATTTATTTTAGCACAACTGGGCTGTATTAGGCTATTGATTCCCGTGATTTTGCTTATAAATTTAGATTCAGCCATTAGCCTACCTTTGTGATCACGCAAAGAGGTCTGCCGTGGCGGTCCGTTCAGAATTCGCTTAGAAGCTAGCTCACTTCTTCTGATGAAAGTGGCCACCCCCAGGACCACAACGTGAAACATAATCATGTTAAGACTAAGAATATTATTTTAAGATTAAGCCATACACATTATCAAAACTATAACAGATTAAAAACGAATTTAAGCATGGCTGATACAAATGAAGGTTTTCAAATAAAATATTTTTTATTAAACAATGACAGACAACAAAAATGTGTGCTTGTGTGTGTGAACAAGAAAAACAAAAACCAGGGGCAGGTGATCCATGAAACAGACAGGACTGGTGATGGCCATAACAATCCTAAAGGTCCAGCATTGTTCTCACAAGCCGCTTCACTCAAGACAATAATAACATAATGAAAAGTTAGTATATCCCAAAAAATTAAATTAAATAAAAGTTGCTATAAAGGTGGTAGCGATTCATTACCGAACTCTTAGCTGACGAAGTCGCGCTAGCTAACTAACGTTAGCTAGCAGGCAGTGCTTGAAAATTGGTTGAAACAACCAACATAAAATATAAATAATTACGCTGTGCATGTACAAATGAAGACCAGTATAAGCATCGCAAAGGGCCTCTGATACAATATAGACAGTTGACAATTCAAAAGAGGTCGACATTTCGGCAACTTAACTCTGGAACAACTCGACGCGCAGCAATGTAAGTGAATGGTGTCCAACGCCCAAATGACAGTGTTTGGAACTATTCCGATCTTCATATCCCGGAAGTAGGCGGTTAAAAGCGCCGCCATTATTTACAACGGAGGTCTATGGGAGTGTCGCAACTCTCTCTCTCTATGACTCTGCTCCGTCCTCCATCCTATGACCCGGAAACCGATCGAGCACAGCCATCTTGAAGGACATCTCAATTCTCTAATTGCACCGCGAGGAGTCGAGGATCGAGGAGTTAGAAGGCTTCCTGAGGAGTCATGAGCGAGGATACACAGGTGTATCCTATGCAGGGGCGTCATGCAAGCCAAAATTCTGGGGGGGCACAATCTGAGACGTTGCAACTGTTTTCTGACGGGTGATATGGATCATGTTTGGAGGGGTCAGGGGGAGAATTTTTTTTTTAATTCTGGCTGCTAAACATACAATTTCAATGCAGTTTGGGAGGGACAGAAATACCTTAACGGAGCTAGCAGCAACCCTCCTCTATCTGAGGACTAAGTTAAAGTATCTATTTTGTAAGTTTATGTAAAAGACAGGTTGATGAAAGAACTGTAAGCTCAAATTCAAAAGCTTTTGAAGTCTACTTCATTAAAGCATGTTTACACACACACTTACTGTACACTTAGGCCTACTACACATGATTTTAAAAACAGTAGCCTACCATTGCAGTTTTTATGTTATGATAATTGGTATGTGACCTAAGAACGATCTTACATTAAAGGTAGGGTGATATCAGCTAAATTGGGCCACTTTTTGGTAAATCGTTTGGGACAATAATACAGTACCATGTCTTTTCCATGTGTTTTTATGATTAATAATGACTGTTTTTGATAATTTTGTGCTAAAATTATGTAATAAAATATAATTATTTATGCCCTACAGTTCTTGAAACATTAGCTGTGCCAACTTTTTTTGCATGAGCAGTTTCAGGTAAAATGGGCCAGTCAAACTACAAAGGGAAATATTTATTTACAATCAAATTTAATTTTAAAACACAATTGCTTATACAGCCACATAACATTTAAACTGTATTAAAAAACAAACATATTAATATTGTGCTATTAAAAAAACAAACATTTTGGGTGCAAAGTCAAACCCATATTCAAATTGCAATTAAACAAAGTCATTTTGGAACAGCATAGATCAGTGAACTGGTGTGTGTGTGTGTGTGTGTGTGTGTGTGTGTGTGTGTGTGTGTGTGTGTGTGTGTGTGTGTGTGTGTGTGTGTGTGTGTGTGTGTGTGTGTGTGTGTGTGTGTGTGTGTGTGTGTGTGCACATTTAGAACAAAATGTACAAATAAAAAAAAATCTCATTCAAAATTGATAATTGGTGTGTGTGTGTGTGTGTATGTGACATGCACTACATTTATACATTTTTATAAATAATATAGCCTATTATCAATTTAAATATATAAAAAATGTGTGTAATAAAACATTTACACACACACGTGTTTGTGAGTGACAGAGATAATGGCCCATTTTAGCTGAAACCATGTAGCCCATTTTACCTTAGTGGGTTAAGGTAAATTGGGCTACCAAGAAAATCATCTCCTTATCAAAAAATATGTTCAGATACCAAACTAACAACATTATTTCTGATTGATGCCATCAAGACAGATATTATGCATATTTTTTTATGTGCATGTTTTTTTTATTTATAGATTTATCATCCTTATAATAGTTTAGTCACATTTGGTATGCCAGACTACTTACCATGCAACTTTCTGGTGCAGTCTTGATTAGAATGATTGCCCAGCCCACCATAGCAACCATAAACCAATCAAATCACCTGTTACTTGTTAAGCACAGTTATGACAACAGTTTGAAATCCTTTGCAGTCATTGGCTCTAAATTCCAGAGGGGCTGGGACATTTTACCTGATGGCCCATTTTACCTGATATCACCCTACATAAAGGTGCTGAGGTCTGACTTTGTGGTGCTCTGAAATTAAGTTATTTTTAATATTAATATGTGATGAAGGACTTTGAAAGAAGTTTGACAGATTTCAGTGCTGAATAAGGTTAACACTACCCCGTTTATTTGAAAATGGTTCATATTTGACAGAAATGTAAAAAAAAGTAATCAAAACCGATCAGATAAGGTTACTATGGCTTTGTATGGCAGTAACGTTAGCCAACTAGTTTACGGTTGGACTAGGCTAGCTATCGATAACGTTACACTGACACAACTTAAGTTAATGCTCTGAATTCGCAGCTAATATCAAATCCATAACTTTTTGATCAAGTTAAAAATTCCAGGTCAACCACAAATAATCGGAATCCCACTACCTTTTAATATCATCCGATAACTAATTCAATGCTGATTTGTTGCTTTGCCCACTTACCACTTCAAGACCATCTGTAAAACATTGCCAGCTCAACGTGCGAGACGAGTGAGTTGCTTGAACATGTACAGCAAAGATTCGCGTAGCGCTCTAGATTTGATATACACAGACACCAGAAAAAGGGGCGGGCTGATGCATTGCTGACCGATTTATTACACATCCAGAAGAATACATTTGAGTCGTTATAGGCTCTGGTATATTATGGAGCATAATAGGAATAAAGTTGTGACAAAAAAATTATCAGGGAGGAAAAATCTGAGGGGGCACGTGCCCCCTCACTTTGAATGGGCATGACGCCACTGATCCTATGCGGAAGAGTTTTATCGACTTAAACATGACGCACGTCTAAATTCTCCTCCCCCTTCACATCGGTCACCATCATTTTAATTTATACTTTACCTTTGCAGTTTATATAAACCACACATCTCACATATTTCAACAGGGTATCTTGCTTTATTATTATTTATTATGAATTTCTTAAATAAACAAACTTCAACAACATAAGGGCAGATCCTTTGAGCGCTGCTGATGACGCGATGAAGTGACGCTTGAGTGATCAAGAATTCCAATGTTTTAAAAAAAGTTACATTCGATTCCTCCGTCCTCGCGTCTTTTCCTTGCAGCCTTCCCTCGCATCCTACAGGGGGCGGAGCTGAGACGCGAGGAAAGGAAACGAGGATGCACAAATAAGAAATGAGAAGCACCCATGGTCCTCACTGCAGAACATGAAATCCACGGGGAGGAGTCGGATCTAGATCCAACTCCTCCCACCTTACATATACCTAAACCTACCCATCTCCACCCCCTGATCCCTAAACCTACCACTAAACCTACCCATCTCCACCCCTTAATCCCTAAACCTACCAATCTCCACCCCTTATATCTGGATCCAACTCCGCCCCCCGGATCTCGTGTACTGCATTGAGGTGCTACTGGATTTGACGGCGTTTTAGTGTGCATGGAAAGCGCCGCTTTTTACGCCGTTCATCTCGCCATATGACGCCGTAAAAAACGCCGTTTTGGTTGCACAGAGCGTGCGCTATGCTACAGCGTTTTGCTTATAATATAATGACACACGCCCACTGATTTCCACAGCCAGTAAGTTTGAACTGTTCTCTTCCAATCAATGATGAACTGAGTCAGACCAGACGAATTCAGCACGGATCATTTGTGGTAATCCAATTCGTATGCTCCCAAGGAATTATTAATTTTATGTATTAAAATAAGCTAAATAATAAACTGAAATTAAAGAAAATATAAAAAAACATTCAAATCAATAAAGCAAAATTAATAGGATTTTCACATTTTAAAAGGGTGTCACACACATAGACAGTATATAAACTGGACACAGCGACCCCATTGGATTCAACGGAGACAAGTGAAGTCAAATAGAAGCACTAACTTCCTGATGGTCGAGCGTACTGCGCAGACTCAAACTGAGCTCGACGACGTAGATGTGACGTGAGCAACCCGTCTATCTACTACTAGCTGTGCCGAGAGAAATCTGAATCATTCCCTTCCGAAACTTGCAGAGACGGAGAATGTGAGTAGGAGGTGTCCATGAGCTAGAAGCAGGAGAAACTTTTGCCAAGTATTCTGATTAATTACTTTGTCATTTTGCCTCCACGTCCCCCCGATTGCGCGCGAGCTTCTCCTCCTGTCCATACGGTAATCTCTCTACTGTGCGACAGAGAGTCGTGTGGTTATGACGCAATCGTTAGCCTATTTTTACAAAAACTGCTTCTACGGGGCCATAACGTAAGATACAAGGTAATGGAGCCTTTTATACATTTTCGTGTTTCTTTAGAAATAAATAATGGACAAATGGAGTCTTTAAACGCCTCAGATGTAAAGTTATTCGCTGTCAAAGTGACGCCAAAATGAATGGGAGTCAATGGGATGCTAACAGCAGGTGATGGTCCGCTAGCCAATGGCGGCGCCCGGGGCTACTTCAAAATAATATGAAACCCTGCCCCCCTGGTCACACAGGGCTTAATTTGAGCCGGAACATGTGAACATGGGTGACACATGACTTGCCCGCTTGTTGTGCTAGTTGAGATGGTTGAGATTGCTGTTAGCCTCGATCGTTTCACTCAGGGAAAAAATGTCGAAAAGACAGCAAAGTTTGCTTAACTTTTTCAAATACGCTGGCCAGTCAGATCCCAAACAAGCAAAAATCGTTTCCGCTGATCAAGAATGTGGAGACCATGGTGGACACAGCAGTAGTAGGGCCTAGTATCGACATAATATCTCGTTATTTCGACATAATAAGGGGACATTCTAATCTGCAATAAGCCACATTAAGCGTTCTTATAATGGTTTTCTATGGGGGGGAAATACTTAAAGGTATAGCGGAGGATCTTTCCAAATTTTAGATAAGACCCGCCCTCTCCACTTTTTGAAAAGTTTGATTGATTCACTAGAATGATTGACAATTAGGAGGACCAATAGTTTAGACTACCCACCAGGAAGTAAAACATCCTCTGCTATACCTTTAACGTGTAATTGCGTTCTGGGCTCATCTGATTTTTTTTTGTACATAGCATAGCCCACTTTGTTATGATTTTAGTATCATAATGATTAATAAATGCACGCACAATTATCCGTGAACTTGATTTGAACAAATGCCTTTCAACTTGTGTGCAAAATTCAGAATTAAATGAATGTGCAGCAATTTGTACAAATAGAGAGTCTGTAGGCCTACTATACTGTTGTAGCCATTAAATAAGTGCATTTAGTTTCATATTTGTTAAAATATTATAATGTTATATTTTTCCATTTATGTTGATTTATGAAAAGTGAACAGCACTAGTAAGATAGGATGCGCAATATGAGACATGGAGTGGGTCAGACATGATTTTGACCACTTCATTAAGTTTTGTTTTGTAGAAAACTTTCTTTAAAGTGAATTTCGTTTTGTAAATTGTATCTTAATTTTAACATTTCTCATTTCCGTTTAGTTTAAGTTTTTCAACTAATAGTTATATTTTCCTTTATTTCAGGTTTATTTCGATTAGCATTTAAATGTTTTTAATAGTTTTACTTAACTGGGCAAAACATCGACAGAACAGTTAATTTTCCAACTCTTTCAAGCCACGAATTTTTACAAATATTCACGAATTATTTAATGCCGGTCTGGGACACAATATTAGGCCAATCACACTCATCCAGGCCAATTAACCTACAGCTATTGTTGCAAGCATAATTTACATTTCTTTTAAGAATAATGACTCAAATGTGGGAAAGAAATAACTAGGCTATGTTATTTTTATTAATGAATATAATATGAATAAAACACGAATTTAATTAGCCTACAAAAATCGGAACACTATTTAATTCTGGAAGGAGAAGCTTATAGACCTACCAACAAACCTGCCACATTTTTTAGAAATAGCAAAAAATACATTCGTCTTATTTTTTTTTTCAAATAGGCCTAGGCCTATTTAAAACACACAAATTCATAGGGCATTCTATGGGTTATATCAATATTTTGTGTTATTCAGCACTTAGATGGAAATGTGCCGATGAATTTCTTGCATGTTAGAAATGTTGGTCGCTCCTCGTGACTATATCGCACAGTTGAAGCAGAGCTACGAAACGATTGCACTAAACTCAGTGTTTTTCCCTAACTGCGCCTGCGCGAAAACAGAAGTTATACCATTTCATCTGCAGCAAGAAAAAAAAAAGAGGGAGATCTTTAAGTTCTGTAGTTCAAACTAGCTACAAATAACTGTTGCTTACCTCTAGTTCGTGTTGCAAAATGGATTAACCATTATCCACGTCTTCCAAGCCACCTGCAATGTATCAACGTGCCTCTTTTATTAATTTGTTAAAGGAGTCATGACCTCGTGTTACCTTGGATACCCAACGCTCTATTATAGTCTTTCAGGCACTTCTAAAAAAAAAAAAGTGTGGAAAAAAATTAAACACAGAGCTCCTCAGACCCTTATTTCTAAAGGCATTATTGTCTCGCGAGATCTGATGCGATGTTTTGGCTGTCGTGGACGGTCATTATAATAATGCAAATGAGGGGCGCGTTGATTGGTTGCAGGAAGTAGGGGGGTTGACAGCGCAGGTAACTCTTTAGCATATCATTACAAACTGACATCATGGCGCAAGTTGTCAATGAACCAGACCCTGCCGCGACCTATGGGATTCAACCGTACATGTTTGAGCCGGACTCCGAACCAGAGCTAGAAAGTGAAGATGTTGAGTTGTTGGATGGACGTCTACATCAAGATGTCTCTGAATGGTAAAGACAATAATTTTGACTGAGACGTACATTAACATCAGTAACGAGCTAAAACATTTGTTGCTATTTTCTCCCGCATAGGTTTACCTTTTATTTAAATGTAGAATTACATTAACGGAGATGTAGTGTAATTTTTTTATCAGCTTAACAGCGGTTATTGAGATAAACGTTTACTATCATGTGGTGTTTTTGCCTTGTTTCACGTTGTGGTTATTTAGACATTCAATATTTTCTTCTTTAGACAAGTAACGAGATGTTTTTCTTTATGTTTATTATTACTTGACTGTTTGTTTTATTTATCTATCCTTATCTACTCTATAAAAAAAAATATATAATAATGATATGTTGTCATAGTTATTTAATATACAATTCTATGAAAATATAGCTGTATCATTTTCTTGTCTGTTTATCGTTGAAGGCAAACTTCATAATAACAATGTATCATATGTAAAACTATGTTTATGTACTTTTCAGTGAGTCACGGTGTATTAAATGACTCACTAATGTCCAGTGAAGTGGCTTATTTGCTAAAGTACCATCCTGACTCTGACACTTTGATGCATAATGTCCACTACAGTGTCAATGTCACACGTGGCTTCCTGCTGCGCTGTCCATTATGGCATATCCTCCACCGTCGTGACGTCAAGCCAGGGTAGAAATCAAAATCTCGTATTTGAGTGCGCGTGCACGTGGGATATTTTACAAACCCTGAGGTAAACAAACGCTTCACTTTTAAATATCGGCTTCCCGGCCAGTGTATAATCGTTAGGCAATCATAACATACATTGATTCTCGTGGAAAAATGCAAAATGTGGGTCATGACACCTTTAAACAATGTTTTTGAAATAAAGCTGTTTTTAAAATTTCATTGATAACTAATTATTGCAGTGTTCGGACATATTATAGACTGTTAATAATTAATGATATGCCTATAATTCATTGTAATCGACCTAAATGTTTTAGACAATTTCTAAAATGTTTTAGAAGCTTCTATGTAATATTTTATTATCCTCACAGCGCGTTGGTTATGCGGTGATGCGCAATGAAATTATTGCGTGGCAAATAATTATAATAGCCTATCAATTTAATAATAAAAGTAGCCTTCCCTAATAATAATAATAATACAATAATACAAATAATAATTTAATACATAAATTGGAAATGCTAAATCATCTTGATATTGATAGCTGATGCTTGTTTTGACAATATCTCTGGATTGGATAAAAAATATTTTAGTGTGGGTCAGACTTAAGATGAAGAGAGCAAGGACTGAATAAAAAAAATGAATTTCAACTATGGTGTTAAATGTGGACAGACGGCACATGTATATGCTCTAGTGTTATTTATTTACAGATTAATTGTGTTGCATCAAATGTGTTCTGTTGCTTTGCTTCTGACACAGGACCTGCCCATCGGTGAATGTGATATTATGATGTTTATTACTCAGAGAATCTATTGTGAAATAAATGGCTCATCTCCTTTAGTCTGTTGTTTTGCTTTTCAAGAGGCCGGTACACTGTAAAAAATTTCTAACCTCTCCAAGTCAAAATTTTCTAGTGACTGGTCACATCTAAATTTTTTAATTGGCCCAAGTGCAATTCTTGTTGCAATAGTCTGTTAACATTGACTCAATGAGAAATAATATGTCAGACTAATTGAAAAATTTAGATGTTATCAGTCACTAGAAATTTTTTGACTTGGGGATGTTTTTTTGTTTTTTTTACAGTGTAGCTCAGTGCTTTCCTGTGTTAATGCATTAGTTTACTCAAGAGATCAGTTGATAGTGTTGCTCACACTATTTCTGCAGCACAACATGTGGACATAAAGAGCTTTACATAAAATCTGTATTTTATTGTGCTGATCCACTAGATGCATAATTTTAGCTGAACATCTGCTTTAAACATACATGAAATCTAATAGATGAACAACAACACATTAGATCTAGTTTTATATATTGTTAGCTTTATTTATTTACTAAGTTTGTCACATTATGCATCCCTCTACATCAAGTAAGTTTTGGGCTACATGATATCGTTGATTTCACTGTTTGTGGAAAAGGAAGTAGATGAAAGCTTCTGTAATTGAGTTTCAGTGGTAAAGAGTCTGAGGCTTTGATGAGGAAAGTTAAATACACATCCGTGGAGATCCATCCATCACTAGAGTCACAGAGGAGAACGAGGGTCCATCAGTTTGTCTGCTGGCTTTGATTGCTCTTGATATCACCAACAGGGAGGAAAAACTGCTGAAGACCCTCTTCTGGACGGGACACCAGACCACTGACCCTTTCTCATGAGCAATATCCACAGACTTTAATGACTGGATCCATTTATCTTCATCTTTATTAGGATTTTGTTATATAACATAGCACTCGGATTTCCAATTAAGCTGCATATTTAAAAAGCTGATGAATCACGTAAAGATATTTAATTTCAAAATAACTTGTACTGTTCAATGATATAATTACAAAGCAGAACCACTGGTTTCCAAAAACACGATGGGTTTATTTCTCTGTGTTCTTATATATTTTATCTAATGAGTGGTTTTAAAATTTTTCTCTTGCAGATCCATTTTATTGAATTATAACATGCCCTATATTCCCAACCCGATGAAATAATTACAGCACAATAATCACTATATAAATACTGCTTCTGATTTCTCCAATACCTGAAACAAAAATGAAGACTGTTTGATTTCCAGTAGAGTCAGTTATGAGTATGATAACATACTCACAGTAGAGAAATTCTGGCTAATGATCAGTTAAATCCAGTGATCTCTCACCCTTTTGTTATTGTGGTGCCATCGATCCATTTCCACACTCTCTCTGTTTTACTCAGACCAATCCAGAACTGATCATAACCTGCAACCTTCTGCAAAAACTCCTGTTATGATAGAACAGTAATATATTGTAGAATATATGTAGTAATAATTACAATAACAGCAATACACCTTTGTCTCATTAGTTAAAACAGACCAAGCCATGTGTCAATGTGCACAAACAAACACAAAATCTTTTTCTTTCTCACTCACTTGTTCCTCTTTGCTGTTTATGATCACTAGATCTGCTCCTCTCTGCTGACAGTCTCGTCTGCTGTCACTCCATTTCTTATACTCAGATGAAATATAATAAAAACTGAAGCTGTAGTAAATCCATTTGAAGTTGTCAGCACGCTGATCTATTAATACACCAGTTTAGATATTAGTTTACACAGTTTAGCTTTGTCCATGCTGAAATTTATTCAATGAAAAGTCAATGCTTATTTTTATTGACGTGGAATGGTAGAAAAAAGTTTTTTTTTTTTATGATTTAATGAGGAAAACACAAAATTACCTTGTTCATAAAGGACACGTTGGAGTTCATCATTCTTGTTTTTTATCTGCTCTCTTTCCTCAGTCAGATTATTGATGTGGGATCGTAACTGGTTTCTCTCGGTGGTGAAATACACACAGAGCATCATTACAGCAGTCAGCAGAAGAACACACAGCAGACACAAACACACTTCAACTGCTCTGTGCTTTCTGTTCTTCACCGAGACACTTCCTGAAGACGACAGACAAGATTCAATTAGTCGTCACACTTCTACTATATTCTTATGAATATATATTACAGTTTTGCTCAATCGCTTTGGCTCAATTCTCAAATGACATCTCGCAAATAAGTTCAGATCTCTAAAAAATTCATTTCTTGTTCACACCAAATTTGGATTTCTTTTTTTAAGCAAATTTCACCTGTTTTAGTACAAGTGTTTTGGTGCAAAAGAGTAAGTACTACATACATAATATCTTAATCCACATGGCCTGCTGATCAAAACTGACGAGTTGATTCTCTGTAAAATTGTCATACTATTCAACGCATCTAAACAGTCTTTCATTGTGTGAGCCATTCAGTTATCAAAATCTGTCAGACATACGTGTCATTTCTAAAAATATTTTGTTTCGCATCTCACTTGATGACAAAAAAAATAATGAAATGTTTTGGGTGAGTAACTACATTTTGCAGACATGATGTCCCATAAAACAGTTGTGACAATTGAGTTTAGAGAATGTTAAGACCAAAATAAACCAAAGTAACTGAGAAAAACACAAGAGATACTACAATACTTCTGTCTCTCTGTTATAATATGTATCAGATGAATTACATTACCAGTGTGTTGAAGTGGTTGATGTCTTTCTGTGTTTGTCCACAGATCATAATGTCTCTCAGTATCTGCGCTTTCATCCACCATCATCTCCACTCTTTCTCCTCTGTCCATTTCCACAGTCTCAGTCATCAATGTCCCATTTTCATATATATGTTCAATTATCTCTGATCTCTTAATGTCATTCATTATAACACTGTGTTAATGGTTAATGCTGCAGTTGTTCTAGCTTCAGATTGTTTAGGCTACAATGCTTTGCATTTCATCAACCTGTCGGAAAATAAACGGATATAAATAAGTCAGAAATAAACTCACGATAAAACTGGCGTGAATCACGTGATATTCAAGTTGCCAAGACAGGAAGGATTGAGATGTGCCTATTCACACCGAGAGTCTATAAACAGAACCTTTATGATCATAAGAGGTCAGGCAATTATCTCATTGTAACGCTGGGTGAACTAAAAAAAAAAGCCAAAGAAGAGTTGGATCCAAATGCAGAAATAGTTTAATAACAAAATAAACACCAGATGACAGAATGAGCATCACCAAACATACATCCAACTAAGGACAACACCAAACAAAGAACACGAGAAACACTTGTGTATTAATACACTTAAGGGGAGATTGGCAAACAAGACACACCTGGAAACATTCAGGAACTAATCAATAAGAAAACTACAAAGGACTACAAAACTTGGCACAGAACAGGAAATAACAAAGACAAGGGGAACATAAGGCAGGAATCATGATGCTCAAAATCTTTTCTCTAAAGCTGATTTTTGTGATTTTGGCCTCCATTAAAGCATCACCAGATGGATTTGCACAAATTATTGTTTTCAAACATGTTTCCTCAAACAACCCCCCCTGTCTTCCATTGGTTGGCAAGCAGACTGGTCCCGTCTTTAGACAACGAAAATAAGTACAGGAAGTGTTTTTGTTTCTGTGACAACACAGCGCCTACGCCGTAGGATGACGCTTCTGCAGCAACTTCTGTCTGTCTTTCAGGTGAATATGCTTCCAGCACTCTTGGTAACATAATGTCTCTTTCAGTCTGCGAAAAGTTTTTCTCTGCGGCTCATCCCAAACCTATTTCCCCAGTCTCAGTCATCAACATCACATCAACATATATAACTTAAGTTATCTTTGATCTCTTAATGTCACTCATTATAACACTGTGTTAATGGTTAATGCTGCAGTTGTTCTAGCTTCAGATTGTTTAGGCTACAATGCTTTGCATTTCATCAACCTGTCGGAAAATAAACGGAAATAAATAAGTCAGAAATAAACTCATGATCAAACTGGTGTGAATCACGTGACATTCAAGTTGCCAGGACAGGAAGGATTGAGATGTGCCTATTCACACCGAGAGTCTATAAACAGAACATTTATGATCATAAGAAGTCAGGCAATGATCTCATTGTAACGCTGGGTGAACTAAAACAAAACAAAAGAAGAGTTGGATCCAAATGCAGAAATAGTTTAATAACAAAATAAACATAACAGAATAAGCATCACCAAACATACATCCAACAAAGGACAACACCAGACAAAGAACACGAGAAACACTTGGGTATTAATACACTTAAGGGGAGATTGGCAAACAAGACACACCTGGAAACATTCAGGAACTAATCAATAAGAAAACTACAAAGGACTACAAAACTTGGCACAGAACAGGAAATAACAAAGACAAGGGGAACATAAGGCAGGAATCATGATGCTCAAAATCTTTTCTCTAAAGCTGATTTTTGTGATTTTGGCCTCCATTAAAGCATCACCAGATGGATTTGCACAAATTATTGTTTTCAAACATGTTTCCTCAAACAACCCCCCCTGTCTTCCATTGGTTGGCAAGCAGACTGGTCCCGTCTTTAGACAACGAAAATAAGTACAGGAAGTGTTTTTGTTTCTGTGACAACACAGCGCCTACGCCGTAGGATGACGCTTCTGCAGCAACTTCTGTCTGTCTTTCAGGTGAATATGCTTCCAGCACTCTTGGTAACATAATGTCTCTTTCAGTCTGCGAAAAGTTTTTCTCTGCGGCTCATCCCAAACCTATTTCCCCAGTCTCAGTCATCAACATCACATCAACATATATAACTTAAGTTATCTTTGATCTCTTAATGTCACTCATTATAACACTGTGTTAATGGTTAATGCTGCAGTTGTTCTAGCTTCAGATTGTTTAGGCTACAATGCTTTGCATTTCATCAACCTGTCGGAAAATAAACGGAAATAAATAAGTCAGAAATAAACTCATGATCAAACTGGTGTGAATCACGTGACATTCAAGTTGCCAGGACAGGAAGGATTGAGATGTGCCTATTCACACCGAGAGTCTATAAACAGAACATTTATGATCATAAGAAGTCAGGCAATGATCTCATTGTAACGCTGGGTGAACTAAAACAAAACAAAAGAAGAGTTGGATCCAAATGCAGAAATAGTTTAATAACAAAATAAACATAACAGAATAAGCATCACCAAACATACATCCAACAAAGGACAACACCAGACAAAGAACACGAGAAACACTTGGGTATTAATACACTCAAGGGGAGATTGGCAAACAAGACACACCTGGGAACAATCAGGAACTAATCAATAAGAAAAACTACAAAGGACTACAAAACTTGCCACAGAACAGGAAATAACATAAAAGTCCAATACAAAAGACAAGGAGAACACAAGACAGGATTCATGAAACTCCTACTCGTCTCTCTAAAGCTGAATTTTGTGATTTTGGGCTCCATTAAAGCATCACCAGATGGATTTGCAAAAATTTATGTTTTCAGACATGTTTCCTCAAACAACCCCCCCTGTCTTCCATTGGTTGGCAAGCAGACTGGTCCCGTCTTTAGACAACGAAAGTAAGTACAGGAAGTGTTTTTGTTTCTGTGACAACACGGCACCTACGCCGTAGGATGACGCTTCTGCAGCAACTTCTGTCAGAGCTGTGTCACTGCTATAAGAGTGGCAGTACAATCAGTGAGAAAAGGGCCGAGCACTGAGCCCTGAGGTTATCCCATGAATTTATGTAGCTTATTATGTGTAGTTATCTTCTAGTTATTGATTAGCATATTCTGTCATGACAATCTATAAATGCTTTCCCGGGGGTGGGGTTTATGTAAATTTTAGGGTTGGTGATAATATCATTAACCCGGGAGGAATGTCGTGTAGTCCCAACCAGCCGTTTGTAGTCCTTGAAAAACAATTCCTTGAAAAGAAAATATCTCCCTTTGCTTTGAACTTTGAGCGTTGTAACTTTGCAGATGCTCCAACAGCAACATTACACACTAACTAAAGTTAAAAAAGAGAAGACATAATCCACCATCCCTTTAAGTTGGACTGTTTTACTGTTTGAGGCTTTACTTCTAATTGCATCCATATTCATGCTGTGAGTGGACGTTTAGTCAGATCCATGTAACACTGCTTGCTGTTTCATTTTGCCTTACTTTTTGGATAGCTTTAGCTAATGTTAGCTCTGGATCCAGTTGTAAACGTTCCGACAGTCCTTGTCTCTGATTCACCCAACTCTCCGGTCTCGGATGAATTCCTCTTTTAATGCCCTGAAGTTGCAGTGTTCTGTCAGCTTGTGGACTGCTGTTATAAAAGTCTCTGCATTTTCACCATCATTTTGTTTGCCGACACAGTTGTCTAAATACTTCCACCATACATTCATATTTCTTTCTCTCTGACTCACTTAGCGGTAATATGCCCAAGATATTGTCTGCACCGTCTCCTATGGCATAGAACAAGGAGTTGATTTGGTATTCCTCAGGTTTTTCACTCAATCCTGATGCTAGACACAAGCTCTCAAACCATCTGATCCATCTTGGATGATCCGCTGAATCGGAGAAGTCGAACGGCTCCTGGTGTGATACCATGTTTTGTGTTCTGTGTTACCTATTCTTAAGATTCACTTCTGACATGTATTATATTCTATAATATTTTATATACCCTCAACAGAGTGTGTTGAGACCGAGACGAGACCAAGATCATACCAGCAGTCCTCAAAAGTATCTACTGTCTGAGAAATATCTTATATTTAATCAATAAATTAGAATAATAAGACACGAGCTGTTACCAATCAAATCACTAACAATAATATTCATCTTTGAGTTGCATCTGAATTGGTAGAATTACACCTGCGTAAATATTGTTGAGATTGTTTTCTTTAATGAACATTTTGAATATAGAAATATGATGGAAAATAAAATGATAGGTTTACTTTTAAATGTGAAACTGACATCAAAACACTTAATGAGTTGCCGAAATAGCAAATACTTGTCTAAAATTCAAGTCACTCATTATTCTTATTATTATTATTGTGTATTGAATGTTTCTATAATATCAGTATCACATGTGCAATCGTGCTCATATTCGTAAAAATAGCTCTTTTGCTCTTGTGATATTGATTTATTATATGTTGTAATGTAAAAATCTCATACAAATACTTTTTTGCGATCTTTGAATTTTGAGGGTTGTTCGTATTAATTTTTGGCTTTTTTTTTTTTTTTTTTTTTACAATCCTGCATTAATTTTGAACCCGACACCACAGTAACAAAAGATAATCACATTGGAAATAAGTTATTGATTGCATTTTAAGCAGTAAGTTTTACATAAAATTACATTAATGATGTTAACAAATAAATCAGGCAATACACCAGAAATTTAGCGATATCCTGACCTTTACTGGTCTTGAGATAAAATCCTGAGTCCTCTTAGTCTGAGACTGAGACAAGACCGAGTACAAATGCTGTCGAGACCGGGAGAAGACCAAGAACTTTAGACCAGTCTCAAATACAACACTGGCAAGGACAAAGATGTATTTCAACTATGGTGTTAAATGTGGACAGACGGCACATGCATGTACTATATAGTGTTATTTACAGATTAATTGTGTTGCATCAAATGGCTTTTGCTTCTGACACAGGACCTGCCCATCGGTGAATGTGATATTATAATGTTTATCTGTCAGAGAATCTATTGTGAAATAAATGGCTCATCTCCTTTAGTCTGTTGCTTTTCAAGAGGCCGTTAGCTCAGTGCTTTCCTGTGTTAATGACACATTAGTTTACTCAAGAGATCAGTTGATAGTGTTGCTCACACTATTTTGGCACCACAACATGTGATTCACACAGATAAAATAACAGGACATACAGAGCTTTACATAAAATCTGTATTTTATTGTGCTGATCCACTAGATGCATAATTTTAGCTGAACTGTAGCATCTGCTTTAGACATACATGAAATCTAATAGACAAACAACAACACATTAGATCTAGTTTTATATATTGTAGCTTTATTTATTTACTAAGTTTGTCACATTATGCATCCCTCTGCATCAAGTAAGTTTTGGGCTACATGATATCGTGGAAAAACTGCTGAAGACCCTCTTCTGGACGGGACACCAGACCACTGACCCTTTCTCATGAGCAATATCCACAGACTTTAATGACTGGATCCATTTATCTTCATCTTTATTACAATTTAGATATATCACATAGAACTCAAATTTCCAATTAAGCTGCATATTTAAAAAGCTGATGAATCATGTAAAGATATTTAATTTCAAAATAACTTGTACTGTTCAATGATATAATTAGAATTACAAAGCAGAACCACTGGTTTCCAAAAAACACGATGGGTTTATTTCTCTGTGTGTTCTTATATATTTTATCTAATGAGTGGTTTTAAAATGGTTCTCTTGCAGATCCATTTTATTGAATGATAACATGATTTATCTTCCCAACCTGATGAAGTCATTAGAGCACAATCACTATATAAATACTGCTTCTGATTTCTCCAATACCTGAAACAACAAAGAAGACTGTTTGATTTCCAGTAGAGTCAGTTATGAGTATGATAACAGACTCACAGTAGAGAAATTCCAGCTAATGATCAGTTAAATTCAGTGATCTCTCACCCTTTTGTTATTGTGGTGCTCTCAATCCATTTCCACACTCCCTCTGTTTTAATCAGACCAATCCAAAACTGATCATTACCTGCAACCTTCTGCAAAAACTCCTGTTATGAAAGAACAGTAATATATTGTATAATATATATGTAGTAGTAATAATTACAATAACAGTAATACACCATTCTCTCACTAGTTAAAACAGACCAACCCATGTGTCAATGTGCACAAACAAACACTAAATCGTTTTCTTTCTCACTCACTTGTTCCTCTTTGCTGTTTATGATCACTAGATCTGCTCCTCTCTGCTGACAGTCTCGTCTGCTGTCACTCCATTTCTTATACTCAGATGAAATATAATAAAAACTGAAGTTGCAGTAAATCCATTTGAAGTTGTCAGCACGCTGATCTATTAATACACCAGTTTAGATATTAGTTTACACAGTTTAGCTTTGTCCATGATGAAATGTATTTAAGCCGAATTGATGAACAGACACTTGATGTTTAAGTCAATGCTTATTTTTATTGGAGTGGAATGATAGAAAAAAAAGATAAATTTTAATGATTTAATGAGGAAAAACACAAAATTACCTTGTTCGCATATGCCACGTTGGAGTTCATCATTCTTGTTTTTTATCTGCTCTCTTTCCTCAGTCAGATTATTGATGTGGGATCGTAACTGGTTTCTCTCGGTGGTGAAATACACACAGAGCATCATTACAGCAGTCAGCAGAAGAACACACAGCAGACACAAACACACTTCAACTGCTCTGTGCTTTCTGTTCTTCACCGAGACACTTCCTGAAGACGACAGACAAGATTAAATTAGTCGTCACACTTCTACTATATTCTTATGAACTATACTCTTACAGTTTTTATCAACGCTTTGGCTCAATTCTCAAATGAGATCTCGCAAATAAGTTCAGATCTCTGAACAATTCATTTCTTGTTCACACCAAATGTGAACTTTTTTATTTAAGCAAATTGCACGTGTTTTGCACAAGTGTTTTGGTGCAAAAGAGTAAGTACTACATACATAATATCTTAATCCACATGGCCTGCTGATCAAAACTGACGAGTTGATTCTCTGTAAAACTGTCATACTATTCAACGCATCTAAACAGTCTTTCATTGTGTGAGCCATTCAGTTATCAAAATCTGTCAGACATACGTGTCATTTCTAAAAATATTTTGTTTCGCATCTCACTTGATGACAAAAAAAATTATGAAATGTTTTGGGTGAGTAACTACATTTTGCAGACATGATGTCCCATAAAACAGTTGTGACAATTGAGTTTAGAGAATGTTAAGACCAAAATAAACCAAAGTAACTGAGAAAAACACAAGAGATACTACAATACTTCTGTCTCTCTGTTATAATATGTATCAGATGAATTACATTACCAGTGTGTTGAAGTGGCTGATGTCTCTCCGTGTTTGTCCACAGATCATAATGTCTCTCAGTATCTGCGCTTTCATCCACCATCATCTCCACTCTTTCTCCTCTGTCCATTTCCACAGTCTCAGTCATCATTGTCACATTTTCATATATATCTTCAGTTATCTCTGATCTCTTAATGTCATTCATTATAACACTGTGTTAATGGTTAATGCTGCAGTTTTTCTAGCTTCAGATTGTTTAGGCTACAATGCTTTGCATTTCATCAACCTGTCGGAAAATAAACGGAAATAAATAAGTCAGAAATAAACTCATGATCAAACTGGTGTGAATCACGTGATATTCAAGTTGCCAAGACAGGAAGGATTGAGATGTGCCTATTCACACCAAAAGTCTAAAAACAGAACCTTTATGATCATAAGAGGTCAGGCAATGATCTCATTGTAACGCTGGGTGAACTAAAAAAAACAAAAGAGTTGGATCCAAATGCAGAAATAGTTTAATAACTAAATAAACACCAGATGACTGAATGAGCATCACCAAACATACTGTACATCCAACTAAGGACAACACCAGACAAAGAACATGAGAACAATATAAATACACTCAAGGGGAGTTTGGCAAACAAGACACACCTGGAAACATTCAGGAACTAATCAATAAGAAAAACTACAAAGGACTACAAAACTTGGCACAGAACAGGAAATAACATAAAAGTCCAATACAATTGACAAGGGGAACACAAGACAGGATTCATGACACTCAAAATCTTTTCTCTAAAGCTGAATTTTGTGATTTTGGGCTCCATTAAAGCATCACCGGATGGATTTGCAAAAATTATTGTTTTCAAACATGTTTCCTCAAACAACGAGCACTGAGGTACACCAGCGGTTAGCTGATGTGACTTAAAGAACCCACACACTACAGGATAATCAGGCAGATTCTGGGCCCAATCCTCCCCTTCCGACAATCCTAGGTAAAGTCCCGATTATCTTGATGGTTCTACAGATTGTCTTATCAGATTTTCCTGTGGTGGGAGGTGTGTTAAGAGTGATTGAATAATCGGGGCTGCACAGATCTAATATCCAACATGTGGAATGTCTTTTCTTTATTTCCCCAACGTGATTTATCCGTGTTCTCGTACATCATGGAAGTCTCTATCATTCATTACACCTCCACCTTTTAGCTGAGCAATGCATCTTTCTTCTACAACCCATCACCACATTTTCTTTTTCAACAATACATCATAACATTTTCTTAACACATTCAGTACATTTCAGCCTTAACACTTTCTCAATTCAACATGTTAAATCCACATTAATATTTCCATTTTCTTTTTCTAACCTTCTACCCTTGTGTTTAGTCCACAACACTCAATTTGACTATTAATTCAGTCTTTCTGGGGGGGTTGTAAACCCTGCCTGCTAGAAACACCTCCAGTGGGTTGAAGACGCTTTCTGTTTCTCCGCATCACTCCTCTGTCAGACTCTACAATATATGATCTTGGAGTCTGAGCAGGTCTGCGAACAGATCCATAGATCTGCTCTGTGGTAATCCACACTTTTTGATCTCTCTTTATTGGAGGTAAGGAATGTGGTTTATGATGACAATTGTAGTTAATCGCAGTTAATTGTTTTCTTGTTTCCTAATTTTTTCCCCTGAATGGGAGACAACTCAGGATCCAGGTTTCTTGGTAGTAAAGTGGTAAATTGGTCCGGATACATCTGCCCATAAGCAGTTGAGAAGGGAAAACCTGTGCTCCAAAGGTGTTGCTCTGTAAGTCAGCAAGGCTTTGTTTGAGTCTGTTTCTTTAGTCCACAATCCTTTAATTGTGCGTACAGCTCTTTCAGCCTCTTACCTTTTCTGTTTGCTTGGGGATAATGAGGGCTGCTCGTAGTGTGTTTGAGATTGCATTCATGTGCAAACTGTTGGAATTTACATGATATGAACTGCGGCCCGTTGTGGGAAATGACCTCCTCCAGAATGACATGATGAGCAAAAACATCTTTGCCTACTCTGACTGTGACCTCAGAAGATGTGACGTTCAGATGTGCAACCTCTGGAAAAATAGTCTACAATGAGCAGGTACGTTTTCTTTCGCCCTTCAAAAAGATCCATCCCGACTCTTTGCCAAGGACGTGCCGGAAGAGAAGTAGGTAAGAGTGGTTCACAGTGAACTATTTTGTGGTGATTGCATGTGTGACAGCGTTCAACCATCTGGCGAATATGTGATGAAATACCCGGCCACCAGACTGAGTGTTGTGCTCTGGCATGGCACTTTGTCATCCCCTGGTGCCCGTCTTGTATTTTTGTCAGAATCTCTTTCTGCAATGTCACTGAAATGATAAGTCGGTCACCTTTCAACAGGATGTCATCAGGTACAGTCAGTTCTGCTCTCACCAAGCCAGAAACAGACTGACAAAGGAGATCAGAGTTGCTAAAAGAAGCTACTCTGAAAAGCTGAAAAACCAGTTTTCAGCCAACGACCCGGCATCAGTCTGGAGAGGCCTGAGGAACATCACCAACTACAAATCACCATCCCCCCGATCTGTGGAGAATCAACAACTGGCTGACACTCTCAATGCATTCTATTGCAGGTTTGAGAAGCCCAGACTCACACCTCACACCCGCTCTGATGTGCACTTCACACATCCACCATCACCTCCTGCAACCCCTCTCCTCCCCCCTTCTGCCATCCAACCTGAGCTTAAGGTCTGTGTGGAGGACGTGAGCCGAGTCTTCAAAAAACAGAAGACTAGGAAAGCTTCAGGCCCAGACGGCATCTCATCTGCTTGTCTAAAAGCCTGCGCTGACCAACTGGCCCCAGTCTTCACGCAGATCTTCAACAGATCATTGGAGCAGTGTGAAGTTCCCTGCTGCTTCAAACGCTCCACTATCATTCCGGTTCCCAAAAAACCTAAAATCACTGGACTTAATGACTACAGACCTGTCGCTCTCACGTCTGTGGTCATGAAGTCGTTTGAAAGACTGGTGTTGGCCTATCTGAAGGACATCACTGGACCCCTTCTGGATCCCTTTCAGTTTGCTTACAGAGCAAACAGGTCTGTGGATGATGCAGTCAACATGGGACTGCACTATATCCTGCAACATCTTGACAGACCTGGGACTTATGCACGGATCTTATTTGTGGACTTCAGTTCGGCCTTCAATACCATCATCCCTGATCTTCTCACAGCCAAACTGACTCAGCTCTCCATGCCATCCTCAATCTGTCAGTGGATCTCCAGCTTCCTGACAGACCGGCAGCAGCGAGTGAGACTGGGGAAGCTCACATCCAGGACCCTCACCATCAGCACTGGCGCCCCCCAAGGGTGCGTTCTCTCCCCACTGCTCTTCTCCCTGTACACTAATGACTGCACTTCTAAAGACCCCTCTGTCAAGCTCCTGAAATTTGCAGACGACACCACCGTCATCGGTCTCATCCAAAATGGTGACGAGTCTGCTTACAGACTGGGGGTTGAACAGCTGGCTGTCTGGTGCAGCTATAACAACCTTGAGCTGAACACGCTCAAAACAGTGGAGATGATTGTGGATTTCAGGAGAAAATCCCCAGCACTCCCCCCTCTCACCATCATGAACAGCACTGTGGAAGCAGTGGAGTCATTCAGGTTCCTGGGCTCTACCATCTCTCAGGACCTGAAGTGGGCAAATCACATTGACTCCATTGTGAAAAAGGCCCAGCAGAGACTGTACTTCCTTCGCCAGCTGAAGAAGTTCAATCTGCCACAGGAGCTGCTGATCCAGTTCTACTCAGCCGTCATTGAGTCTGTTTTAAGCACTTCCATCACTGTCTGGTTTGGTTCAGCTACCAAATCGGACATCAGGAGACTACAACGGACAGTCCGGACAGCAGAGAGGATTATTGGTGCCCCCCTGCCAACCCTCCAGGACCTGTACTCTTCCAGAGTGAGGAAGAGAGCAGGTAAAATCATCACAGACTCCACTCACCCTGGACACCCCCTGTTTGAACTGTTACCGTCAGGACGGCGACACAGATCACTGGCCACAAGAACATCCAGGCACAGGAACAGTTTCTTTCCACAGGCCATTTCCCTTCTGAACACTTAACATGCCCCCCAAGGCATATGCCTGCAAGTGCAATACTCCCACTGTCTAGTGCAATATTCTCTTAACTCAGGTGATATTTATATTTATATTTATATTTATATTATTCATACTACTCAAAATACTGTAAATATGTTCATAATCTGTAACATGCACTAGACTCCCACTGTCTAGTGTAATATTCTCTAACTCAGGTGATATTTATATTATTCATACTTCTCAAAATACTGTAAATATGTTCATAATCTGTAAATGTTTATTCAGACTAAACCCAACTGTGACCCCTTTTTTTTACTTTTTATACTATTTTATTTTATTTTATTTTTTTATATATTTTATTCTTAGAATTTGTATTACTATGTTTCTTGTTGTATTTGTATTTGTATATGTGCACTGGAAGCTTCAGTACCAAGAAAAATTCCTTGTGGGTGCAAGCACACTTGGCAATAAAGCTCTTTCTGATTCTGATTCTGATTCTGACATATGGCATCAGCTCTTTGCTCACTGTGTGTTTTTCTGGCCATCCGGCAAGACCGTGTTCTTTTACCTTTTTGCAGGTTACATCCTCTGCTTGGACCCACATCCAGAGGTGCGCGTGAAAGTGTGTCTGCTGTGATTAATTTTTTTCCTGGAACATGTTGGATGTCAAAACTACTCAAAACAAGCGAAGGTGAAGGCGAAATCTGAGAATCCTGGGTGGGAGTTCGTCCAGTCCTCTTCTTCCCAGCAGTGGTTTGAAAGGTTTATGGTAAGGGAGAATCGTACAATGCAGACCTTGTAGATATGACACCAGTCTCTCACACGTCCACATCACTGCTAGTGCTTCTTTTTCAATCTGCACATAGCGCTTCTCAGTATCCTTTAGACTGCTGTATATTAATGTCACAGGTTTTCATGTTTCATCTTTTTGTTTCTGTGACAACACGGCGCCTATGCCATAGGATGATGCTTCTGCAGCAACTTCTGTCTGTCTTTCAGGTGAATATGCTTCCAGCACTCTTGGTGAACTCAATATCTCTTTCAGTCTGTGAAAAGTTTGTCTCTGTGGCTCATCCCACACCTCTTCGTTTCTTTGTCTGAGCAGTTCCTTCAGTGGGGTGATGAATGAAGCAAGTTGTGGTAGAAATTTTGCGAGGTAGTTTCCCATTCCTAGTACTTTGCCTACATCTGCCTTTGGTTCTGGCATGTGTAGAATAGCCCTGACCTTGCTTGGGTCTGCCTCCAGGCCTCTTTCTGGGATCTTGTGACCGACGAAAAGCATTTCAGTCTTAGCAAACTCACATTTATCGTTCAGTGTGAGTTTCTTCAAGACATTTTTCAGATGCTGGTCGTGCTCAAGTTTGTTTCGGCAAAAGACAAGAATGGCATCTGCATGATGTTTAACACCACTGAAATCCTCCAGTAGTTGAGATTTCAATTCCAAATGAAAGGAATTCCAATTCCAAATGAAAGGAATTCCAATTCCAAATGAAAGGAATTCCAATTCCAAATGAAAGGAATTCCAATTCCAAATGAAAGGAATTCCAATTCCAAATGAAACGAATTCCAATTCCAAATGAAACGAATTCCAATTCCAAATGAAAGTCTATTGATGGATTAATGAATGTGGTGAGTCTCGACTCTTGGGTCAGGGGAATCTGCCAAAAGCCTGATCAGGTTTTGTGAAGATTGTGGCGTCTGACAGCATGGCTAAAGATTGATCGACAGCCGGAAGAATGTGGTTCTCTCTCTTGACCCATTTGTTTAGGTTTAGCAAGTCCACACATATACAAATTCTATACAGTGTCACTTGAGTTGAGTCTTCAACAATTCTGTTCAGCAATTACCACTGAACACTGATTGAAACTCTGCAATGTAGTTGATGTCATGTTGTGTGACTGTATCAGTTTGATGAATGAGATTCAGGGCCTCTATAGCAGGAAAGACCCAGAAGAGATTTTGTGAGTTTGTTTACAACATACACATCTTGAATGCTGCTGTGTCCTTTTGCACTCAGTACACTCTGAACACATCCTTTTACATCCAGAATGTAATGCCCTGGGTCGTGCAGTACTTTTGGGGGTGTTTTTAATTCACCAAACTTGTTTGCTTTGAAAATGTTCTCTGGAACGGCAGTCACAGCTCCTGTGTCAAGTTTAGATTTGATAGGAGTTCAATTTACAGTGACAGTCTCTGTCCACTCCGTTAATGTTCTGTAAGTCATACGTTCAGAAGGTTGGTCTGGACCACTCTTAGCTTTACCTTATCACTGTTGCAGGTCTATATATAATTCTGAAGTTTTAATACACCCAGACAGTGTTGAATTAGGCTAATTCAAGTGTTTTCATGCAAAGAATAAAATTGTTGTTAGATTTTTAATTACAGTATATTATTATATATATTATATTATTCATTTAATTAAAGAGCGCTTTTAAAGGCCAGTGAAAGCATAGGCTACTGTCAGTTAAGTCCTATTCGGACGCTAATATTGTTTCTCATGGGCTTGTACGGTATTTTAAACATTTACAGGGGTAAGCCAGTGATTTTAGTGCCGTCCGAATCCATAATATGAGTGTTTATTCTCACCCAAACCGCATAAAAATCCCTGGCCAAATTAGTACTTACTGTTTTTTGACAAACAGGTCGTGGTGATTTAATTGCCGTCTGAATCCACATCTCTGAGTTTACAAGAAGAGATTCAAAATCCACTGTTTAAATCCTTTTTGATCACTGCCGAGCACCGTACGTAAGATGTACACTTTTATTACTGAAATGTGAAAGTATTTACAAGAACAATATTTCATCGCAGCTCCACCTCAGCGAACAAAAATGTGAAAGAGAAGAAAGCACGTCAAAATTTGAAATGGTTATTATGGCAGCAATATATGATACAATTTAAAAATATGTAGGCTAGGCTATTATAGGCTATTATAGTTTGGATTATTTTTTATAATATCCCATGAGTCCTAATAAATGCAATTTCAACTATTTCTGAATTTCTTTTATAAAGAACACCGCTTTCTCACATAATGCAGTGAAGCAGCCCCTGCACGAGAGAATAATTGATTCTCGAGCCATCGATATCAACCAATTCAGCAGCATCGCCACGGACAGCACCGGGTAACGTCGAACGTGAGAAGGTTATATCTTAAGCAACTTCCTAAGGTATGGTTCGGGGAACACGCCTAGAAATGGTATACCTTTAGTTAAGTTACACCTTAAGAGTCTTCGTAGCACGCTAAGAGACAATGTTATCGGGAAACGCAGCCCTGTCCTTTTACCTCACACAGACATGCACTGAACATTTCAAAAACTTTTAGCCTTTAATGTTCAAACCGGAGTCAGACAATGATGGAGAGACTCAAGAAGAAGTGACAACATGTAGAATGCAACAGGACATTTCTGAATGGTTAGTTGATGAATTTATGTAGCTTATGTGTAGTTATCTTCTAGTCATTGATTAGCATATTCTAATATAGATTCCTGATAATCTATAAATGCTTTCCCGGGGGCGGGGTTTATGTAAATTTTAGGGTTGTGATGTCATTAACCAGGGAGGAATGTCGTGTAGTCCCAACCAGCCTTGTGTTGTAGTCTTAAAGCAATTTCTTCCTTTGCTTTGAACTTTGAGCGTTGTAATTTTGCAGATGTTGTTTATGCTCAAACAGCAACATTACACACTAACTAAAGTTAAAAAAGAGAAGACATAATCCACCACCCCTTTAAATTGGACTGTTTTACTGTTTGAGGCTTTACTTCTGACTGCATCCATGTGATACCATGTTTTGGATTGGTTAACCCTAACCCTATCCTCAAAAGTATCTACTGTCTGAGAAATATCTTATATTTAATCAATAAATTAGAATAATAAGACACGAGCTGTTACCAATCAAATCACTAACAATAATATTCATCTTTGAGTTGCATCTGAATTGGTACAATTACACCCGTGTAAATATTGTTGAGATTGTTTTCTTTAAATGAACATTTTGAATATAGAAATATGATGGAAAATAAAATGATAGGTTTACTTTTAAATGTGAAACTGACATCAAAACACTTAATGAGTTGCCGAAATAGCAAATACTTGTCTAAAATTGTCTAAAATTCAAGTCACTCATTATTCTTATTCTTGTTTATTGAATGTTTTTCTATAATATCAATATCCTCCTGGGAACCAGGAATAGACTTTTGTCCACTGTAGTGGACATTATATTTGAGTGAATTTCTCTGACACCACACATGTCACGTCACAACCTGTGTGTCCTGTAAAGAGCACATTCAGGACTTCTAAGAGAGATACCAAATGTTTGGAGGTTTCACCATGAAAACAACTTATGCTCGGTCTTTAAAAATGTCTGACATTAATTTAGTGATCAAATGTAGCACTCTTAGAGAAATATGATAATATATTGTAATTATAATTTAAATCGGACTACTTTTCAAATTGTATTTCATAAACCAACATCTCAGGAAAATGTTATGGGGTTTCAGATCAAAAAATGACTTTCTGTTACAGAACAGGGCCTTGATTTCATACGTGTCCACTTTAGAGGACATCAGGACTTAAATCGTCTTTATCAGGCATTTTAGGAGACACAACAAGTGAATATGGAAATAAGTTGTACATCAATATTCCTATGAAATATTAGATATTATTATTAAAATGTTGCTAATTATTACTCCAATTATTACACTTCTTTTTTTATTAAATGTTGTTCCAAGAACACATTAATGTGCACGTTAGATACAGTGTATAGATACATTGCATTAAAGCTGCCGTCGGCAAAAATTTTTTGATCATATTCAGAGTAATCGACACTATAATCCGACAGAACAACATAAATAAGGTGGTTTTAGAAAAAAACCCGAGCTTCTAACTCCACCTGGAGCGTGTTATTTGTTTTGCAAAAATCCAGCGCTCCCGCTTCATCAGGTCCAATCAGCGCAGGGGGGTGTGAGATCTGACTGTCAATCACAGGTCGTGCACACGCCACAGATCCCCTCTCACTCGCGCACGTTAATATCACATGCACACGCCACGCCTGAAGTTCGCCTGGAGATTGCATGAAGCGTGATGGCGGAGAGAAAATCTACTAACAAGCTTCCAATTCCTCGGTTATTGCTATCTATGGATAGATTAGCCAGGGCTGCCTACCTCTGAGTCCATGGTGTTGATAGATGCTGAAGAGACAGACGCGTTCACAGAAAATCAGGTACACACGCACAGTGACGCACTGACGAGCACGACCTCGATGGGAGGGTGCTCGCTGGTAGTGGGGAGGGGCATGAGAGTTGTAAACATTCAAAATTTTGGCTAATCGACCCAATCTGCCAGACTTGCCGACGGCAGCTTTAAATGGGGAAAAATAATTTATGGCCATTTTACCCACATATTACATAAAGTAAAATGGTGCATCAATTCATTCCGTTATATCTTTCATAACATAGTTGAGAATCATCTTTATACAAATTTTAGTTCAAATAAATCCTGAAACCCCAATATTTATTGGTGATTGAAAAAAAAAAAATCCCATTGTTTTTGCCTATACTTATAATTTCATGTCATTTAAAATTTTAAACAACTGAGTCCTGGTGTCCACTACAGAGGACATAGCATAACATATGAATAAAATGTCATTTTTCAAAAATGTTTTTTTTTTTTTTTTTTTTTTTTTTTTTTTAACCATTTGTTTCTTATGCTCTAAACAATGTGATGACATGGGAAAAAAAAACTAAATTCAAATTAAATAAAAATTCTGGGTCTCACATGTGGGGATATCACATGTGCAATTGTGCTCATATTTGTAAAAATAGCTATTTTGCTCTTGTGATGTTGCTTTATTATATGTTGTAATGTAAAAATCTCATACAAATACTCTTTTTTTGCGATCTTTGAATTTTGAGGGTGTTTGTATTAATTTTTGGCTTTTTTTTTTTTAGACAATCCTGCATTGATTTTGAACCCGACACCACAGTAACAAAAGATAATCACATTGGAAATAAGTTATTGATTGCATTTTAAGCAGTAAGTTTTACATAAAATTACATTCATGATGTTAACACATAAATACACCAGCAATTAGTGATATCCTGGCCTTTACTGGTCTTGAGATAAAATCCTGAGTCCTCATGGGCTGCGTTCCAGTCCAAAATTGTCATGCCCTTCACTTGCTAACTTCCCTCCGTCTCGTTCACTCGGATGTACGTCATTGCGAGTGCCCACTACTGGCGGAAACTGCAATGGGCTGAATTGGAACGTCCTAAGCCCTTGATCACTTGGAATCAGCTATGTAGTTGATTTATTATTTACATTTGTTTTCCCTTTAAGAATTTGTTTAATGCAGCATCCAAATGTATATATGGTGTTTGGGTTGTTTTCAATAAAAAAAATTGAATTAATATATCACAATCGCACTGCATTGTGGGACATATAGGTGCCTGAAGTGTACATATGAAGTAGACTTGCTCCCTCGGTCAAAATCGAGGGAACGAGGGTCTGTCCATCTAAACTTCCCTCGTCCACTTCACGAAGTGGAACGCACTTCAAAATGGCGGCGGGGATTCCCCCGAGGGGAAGTGTTTAGGGAAGTTCGCAAGTGCGTGTCTAAAAGTGGACTGGAACGCAGCATTAGTCTGAGACCGAGACACGACCGAGTACAAATGCTGTCGAGACCGGGAGAAGACCAAGAACTTTAGACCGGTCTCAAATACAACACTGGCAAGGACTGAATTCAAAAGATGTATTTCAACTATGTGGACAGACGGCACATGCATATATAGTGTTATTTACAGATTAATTGTGTTGCATCAAATGTGTTCTGTTGGCTTTTGCTTCTGACACAGGACCTGCCCATCAGTGAATGTGATATTATGATGTTTATCTGTCAGAGAATCTATTGTGAAATAAATGGCTCATCTCCTTTAGTCTGTTGTTTTGCTTTTCAAGAGGCCGTTAGCTCAGTGCTTTGTGTTAATGAAACTCAAGAGATCAGTTGATAGTGTTGCTTACAGTATTTCTGCAGCACAACACGTGATTCACACAGATACAATTACAGGACAGTAAAATATTTTATTGTGCTGATCCACTAGATGCATAATTTTAGCTGAACTGTAGCATCTGCTTTAAACATACATGAAATCTAATAGATGAACAACAACACATTAGATCTAGTTTTATATATTGTTAGCTTTATTTTATTTACTAAGTTTGTCACATTATGCATCCCTCTGCATCAAGTAAGTTTTGGGCTACATGATATCGTTGATTTCACTGTTTGTGGAAAAGGAAGTAGATGAAAGCTTCTGTAATTGAGTTTCAGTGGTAAAGAGTCTGAGGCTTTGATGAGGAAAGTTAAATACACATCCGTGGAGATCCATCCATCACTAGAGTCACAGAGGAGAACGAGGGTCCATCAGTTTGTCTGCTGGCTTTGATTGCTCTTGATATCACCAACAGGGAGGAAAAACTGCTGAAGACCCTCTTCTGGACGGGACACCAGACCACTGACCCTTTCTCATGAGCAATATCCACAGACTTTAATGACTGGATCCATTTATCTTCATCTTTATTATGATTTAGTTATATAACATAGCACTCGGATTTCCAATTAAGCTGCATATTTAAAAAGCTGATGAATCACATAAAGATATTTCATTTCAAAATAACTTGTACTGTTCAATGATATAATTAGAATTACAAAGCAGAACCACTGGTTTCCAAAAACACGATGGGTTTATTTCTCTGTGTTCTTATATATTTTATCTAATGAGTGGTTTTAAAATTGTTCTCTTGCAGATCCATTTTATTGAATTATAACATGACTTATCTTCCCAACCCGATGAAGTCATTACAGCACAATAATCAATATTTAAAGACTGATTCTGATATCTCCAATACCTGAAACAACAATGAAGACTGTTTGATTTCCAGTAGAGTCAGTTATGAGTATGATAACAGACTCACAGTAGAGAAATTCTGGCTAATGATCAGTTAAATTCAGTGATCTCTCACCCTTTTGTTATTGTGGTGCCATCGATCCATTTCCACACTCTCTCTGTTTTACTCAGACCAATCCAGAACTGATCATTACCTGCAACCTTCTGCAAAAACTCCTGTTATGATAGAACAGTAATATATTGTATAATATATTATGTAGTAATAATTACAATAACAGCAATACACCTTTCTCTCATTAGTTAAAACAGACCAAGCCATGTGTCAATGTGCACAAACAAACACAAAATCGTTTTCTTTCTCACTCACTTGTTCCTCTTTGCTGTTTATGATCACTAGATCTGCTCCTCTCTGCTGACAGTCTCGTCTGCTGTCACTCCATTTCTTATACTCAGATGAAATATAATAAAAACTGAAGTTGTAGTAAATCCATTTGAAGTTGTCAGCACGCAGATCTATTAATACACCAGTTTAGATATTAGTTTACACAGTTTAGCTTTGTCCATGATGAAATTTATTTAATGAAAAGTCAGTGCTTATTTTTATTGACGTGGAAGGGTAGAAAAAAAGTTAATTTTTTAATGATTTAACGAGGAAAACACAAAATTACCTTGTTCATAAAGGACACGTTGGAGTTCATCATTCTTGTTTTTTATCTGCTCTCTTTCCTCAGTCAGATTATTACTGTGGTTCAGTATCTGCTCATATTTGGTAAGTATCTGCTCTCTTTCCTCAGTCAGATTATTGCTGTGGGATCGTAACTGGTTTCTCTCGGTGGTGAAAAATACACACAGAGCATCATTACAGCAGTCAGCAGAAGAACACACAGCAGACACAAACACACTTCAACTGCTCTGTGCTTTCTGTTCTTCACCGAGACACTTCCTGAAGACGACCGACAAGATTAAATTAGTCGTCACACTTCTTGTTTTTTGTTCAACCAAATTTTAACTTTTTTATTTAAGCAAATTGCACGTGTTTTGCACAAGTGTTTTAGTGCAAAAGAGTAAGTACTACATACATAATATCTTAATACACATGGCCTGCTGATCAAAACTGACGAGTTGATTCTCTGTAAAACTGTCATATATTCAACGCATCTAAACAGTCTTTCATTGTGTGAGCCATTCAGTTATCAAAATCTGTCAGACATACGTGTCATTTCTAAAAATATTTACGACATGGCATGTTTCACTTCTCACTTGATGAAAAAAAATAATGAAATGTTTTGGGTGAGTAACTACATTTTGCAGACATGATGTCCCATAAAACAGTTGTGACAATTGAGTTTAGAGAATGTTAAGACCAAAATAAACCAAAGCAACTGAGAAAAACACAAGAGATACTACAATACTTCTGTCTCTCTGTTATAATATGTATCAGATGAATTACATTACCAGTGTGTTGAAGTGGCTGATGTCTTTCTGTGTTTGTCCACAGATCATAATGTCTCTCAGTATCTGCGCTTTCATAGATATCCACCATCATCTCCACTCTTTCTCCTCTGTCCATTTCCACAGACTCAGTCATCAATGTCACATCTTCATATATAACTTCAGTTTTCTCTGATCTCTTAATGTCATTCATTATAACACTGTGTTAATGGTTAATGCTGCAGTTGTTCTAGCTTCAGATTGTTTAGGCTACAATGCTTTGCATTTCATCATCCTGTCTAAAAAAAAAGAAGGAAATAAATAAGTCAGAAAGAAACTCACGATCAAACTGGTGTGAATCACGTGACATTCAAGTTGCCAAGACAGGAAGGATTGAGATGTGCCCATTCACACCGAGAGTCTATAAACAGAACATTTATGATTATAAGAGGTCAGGCAATCATCTCATTGTAACGCTGGATGAACTCAAAAAACAAAAGAGGAGTTGGATCCAAATGCAGAAATAGTTTAACAAAATAAACAAAATAAACAAAATAAACAAAACCAGGGACCCGATAACAGAATGAGCATCACCAAACATACATCCAACAAAGGACAACACCAGACAAAGAACATGAGAAACACTTGGTCATTAATACACTCAAGGGGAGATTGGCAAACAAGACACACCTGGGAACAATCAGGAACTAATCAATAAGAAAAACCATAGACATAATAAATACATAGACGCCCTATTGGCCGCTTTGGAACGTTGCTGCGATACGTCAACACGTCCGCCATTTTGCGGAGGGCAAGACTGCGCTGTAATCAAATGCAAGTAAACAGGTGAGCTGTGGTTTTTCTGGATAAAAACCAATTTGTTTTACATTTATCAACCGATTTCAGTGGTTTGTATTTGGTGTACAAAAAGGTTCCATCTCTAGTTATTTAAAATCTCTATAGTTAGACTTATAAAATATTTTTTTAATAAGGAATGGCCAAAGCTCAGGCTTGTCATGTATTTGGCTTTTTATTCTTGGATAATAATTGTAAACACCCCCATACTGACATATAATTTAATTTTCACATTAAATTAAATAAAGTTTTCTTATTGTGGAAAAAGCATATTCTGTCATTGACCCGATTTTAGCAATAACAAAGATAACTGATGGATCCTTTAATGGGCTACAAATGATATGGTACAACTACAGTGCAATGCAAATAGTAAATATAAGATAAAGTGAGAAGTAAAGGCTAATAGTAAATAGTTTAGTCAAATAAATAAACAAACAGTATACAGCAAATAAAATAGTAATGAAAAGTATAATTATATAATATCATAAGTACTATAATATTATTATAATAATAATATATTGATAATAGCATAGTTTATGTATAATACTATAATAATAGCAATAGAATATGAAATATCAATTACAGAATATAGACAATAAAAAATAAGTTAAATAGTTACTATGAATAGTACAATAATTTAACAGCATAACTGTAATAGATTGATAATCGCAAGTGGTATATTATTATAATAACAATAATAAATAATGTAAATTTATATATTTTAAAATATGATTACATAGGCTATATAAAATAAAATGACGCAACCCTGTCTCTTTTTGTTAAATTTCAGTTTTTAAAAGGTATAAGAAGCTATACAAGTGAAGAAATAAAGTAAACGATTCAGTCAAACATACAGCAGGCTACAACGTTAAATAGCCTAAATAAAGTTATGAAACTTCACTTTGCCCTCAGCCAAAACGATTTGCCAAGGAACAAATTATAGATTAATGAGACCAAAGATCGCCCATTAGATATACACAAGACGAATTATTCCCATGTTTAACCACTAGACTAAACACATCAGATCCAGCGGCGAACGTCAGAAGGACCAGCCGAGGTAAGGCTGTTCTCGGCGGGGTACATGAGCGCCCGGTGATCGCTGGATCTCACAACTCCGAAACCGTCAGATAACATTTTTAAATAGGCGCTATCTTTATAAATAAACCACAGATTTGAGCTTTAAACAACTACATTGTCGACTGAAAAACTCTTAAAACTACATTTCGTGACACAATAACAGTAGTATTTTAAAATTTCGCGGCCTTTCTCCTCTGAAAATAAAAATAGTAAATGAAATACAACCAGAAACAAATTTTCAGTTTTGCTTGTGAAAGATAATTCCCTGAGACCTGTTTTCAATTGTGTGGCGATTTGTAAAGCCCCAAGCAGCACACGAAATAGGCATTTTTCTCAATTCTTGTTATGAGAGGTATGGGAAAGTTGCCCTCCGCAGTATGGCGGCGCCATTGACGTACGATCCAGCGGCCAATAGGGCGTCTATGTATTTATTATGTCTATGAGAAAAACTACAAAGGACTACAAAACTTGGCACAAAACAGGAAATAACATAAAAGTCCAATACAAAAGACAAGGGGAACACAAGACAGGAATCATGACACTCATAATCTTTTCTCTAAAGCTGAATTTTGTGATTTTGGGCTCCATTAAAGCATCACCAGATGGATTTGCAAAAATTCTTTTTTCCTCAAACGACCCCCCCTGTCTTCCATTGGTTGGTATTCAGACTGTTTCCGTCTTTAGACAACGAAAGTGAGTAGGGGAGAGGTGGGACAGTTGAAACACTTTTCAGATAAACGTCGTTTTCTAAGATAAGGTTACAGATAGTTTTTTTGCTTTTCATGTGTTATTCGGTACAAATATAGAATGATTTAAGTAAAAATGTACTTTGAACGGTAGTTGTGCTTTGTTTCAATTGTCCCGCCTGAGTGGGGCGATTGAAACACAGGGGTGGGACAGATGAAACATAACAGTTTAACAATAGGCGATAAGCCTATGCGCATTTTGCGTAATCTTTCTAATAGGCTATTAGGTGACGAAGACAGACAAATCCGTTTACAATAAAGTTTCTTATATTTCTTCCTTGAGTCATATTGAGTGTTTGCAAGTTGAATAGCCTGTTATTATGAAGAAAACGAGGTCAAATGGAATACAATAGATTAAATATATTGAAGGCTGAAGATTGGACAATTGATGATTATTAAAGAGATAACATGTTGCGTAATTGAAAATAAATTTGCATTAAAAGAAACACAAGTCTAGGAACAGTATAGGCTAAAGACCTACTTCTGTAGGTTCATATGATTAAACTTTGAAAACACATCTTATGCATTACAAATGTTTTCAAAACACTTTTTTATTCAATGCTTAAACACATAGTGTGACCACATTAACAGCGGTTTTCTTATGACCAGGTTCAACTGACAGCGCCTCCAGCCAGTTAAACCTGTTTTGCCCTTAAACTAAAAAACGCTGAAATTGCACACTTGTGTGCAACCTCTGGAAAAATAGTCTACAATGAGCAGGTACGTTTTCTTTCCCCTTCAAAAAGATCCATCCCGACTCTTTGCCAAGGACGTGCCGGAAGAGAAGTAGGTAAGAGTGGTTCACAGTGAACTATTTTGTGGTGATTGCATGTGTGACAATGTTCAACCATCTGACGAATATGTGATGAAATACCCGGCCACCAGACTGAGTGTTGTGCTCTGGCATGGCACTTTGTCATCCCCTGGTGCCCGTCTTGTATTTTTGTCAGAATCTCTTTCTGCAATGTCACTGAAATGATAAGTCGGTCACCTTTCAACAGGATGTCATCAGGTACAGTCAGTTCTGCTCTCACATATGGCATCAGCTTTTTGCTCACTGTGTGTTTTTCTGGCCATCCGGCAAGACCGTGTTCTTTTACCTTTTTGCAGGTTACATCCTCTGCTTGGACCCACGTCCAGAGGTGCGCGTGAAAGTGTGTCTGCTGTGATGAATTTTTTTCCTGGAACATGTTGGATGTCAAAACTAAATTAAAACAAACGAAGGCGAAATCTGAGAATCCTGGGTGGGAGTTCGTCCAGTCCTCTGCTTCCCAGTAGTGGTTTGAAACGTTTATGGTCAGGGAGAATCGTAAAATGCAGACCTTGTAGATATGACACCAGTCTCTCACACGTCCACATCACTGCTAGTGCTTCTTTTTCAATCTGCACATAGCGCTTCTCAGTATCCTTTAGACTGCTACGGTGCCTATGCCGTAGGATGACGCTTCTGCAGCAACTTCTGTCTGTCTTTCAGGTGAATATGTGTGAGTTTCTTCAAGACATTTTTCAGATGCTGGTCGTGTTCAAGTTTGTTTCGGCCAAAGACAAGAATGGCATCTGCATGATGTTTAACACCACTCAAATCCTCCAGTAGTTGAGACATTCACCAATTCCAAATGAAGGTCTATTGAAAAAGTATCTCCTGAATTTGCACTCAGTACACACTGAAAGCATCCTTTTACATCCAGAATGTAATGCCCTGGGCCGTACAGTACTTTTGGGGGTGTTTTTAACTCACCAAACTTGTTTGCTTTGAAAATGTACTCTGGAACGGCAGTCACAGCTCCTGTGTCAAGTTTAGATTTGATAGGAGTTCAATTTACAGTGACAGTCTCTGTCCACTCCGTTAACGGTCCCTGTCGATGCCTCAACGAGTCCTGTTGTGAAACATAGTCCAGTTTGTACGTACAACATACAGCTGCGAAATGGGCTTTTTTCTTACATTTTCGAGACTCTGCAACTTTCGCAGGACAATCCTTACAAGTCTGTCCCATTCCGCATCTACCACAGTCATGTTGTGCTGATTTTGTGCCATCATTATGTCTTTCTGGCTTGTTTTGTCTCTTAAAGGGGTAGTATAATGCCCTTTTCACAAGATGTAGAATAAGTCTTTGATGTCCCCAGAGTGTGTATGTGAAGTTTTAGCTCAAAATACCCCACAGATATTTTTATATAGCATGTTAAAATTGTCACTTTTTGAGCAAAAACGCACCGTTTTTGTGTCTGTCCCTTTAAATGCAAATGATTTGCTGCTCCCGGCACAGAGGGCGGAGCTTCAAGAGCTCGTGTCCTTTTACCTCACACAGACATGCACTGAACATTTCAAAAACTTTTAGCCTTTAATGTTCAAACCGGAGTCAGACAATGATGGAGAGACTCAAGAAGAAGTGACAACATGTAGAATGCAACAGGATGTTTCTGAATGGTTAGTTGATGAATTGATGTAGCTTATGTGCTTCTAGTCATTGACTAGCATATTATGTCTTGATAATCTTGCTTCCAGGGGCTGTGAGTGGACGTTTAGTCAGATCCATGTAACACTGCTTGCTGTTTCATTTTGCCTTACTTTTTGGATAGCTTTAGCTAATGTTAGCTCTGGATCCAGTTGTAAACGTTCTGACAGTCCCCTGTCTCTGATTCACCCAACTCTCCGGTCTCGGATTAATTCCTCTTTAAATGCCCTGAAGTTGCAGTGTTCTGTCAGCTTGTGGACTGCTGTTATAAAAGTCTCTGCATTTTCACCATCATTTTATTTGCCGACACAGTTGTTGTCTAAATACTTCCACCACACATTCATAATTCTTTCTCTCTGACTCACTTAGCGGTAATATGGCCAAAATATTGTCTGCACCGTCTCCTATGGCATAGAACAACACTGTAAAAAATGTATAACCCTCCCAAATCAAAAATTACAAGTAAAATTCTTGTTGCAATAGTCGGTTAACATTGGCTCAATGAGAATACGTCAGGCTAATTGAAAAATGTAGATGTTATCGGTCACTTGACATTTTTGACTTGGGGATGTAATTTTTTTTTACAGTGAAGGAGTTGATTTGGTATTCCTCAGGTTTTTCACTCAATCCTGATGCTAGATGAAAGCTCTCAAACCATCTGATCCATCTTGGATGATCCGCTGAATCTGAGAAGTCGAAAGGCTCCTGGTGTGATACCATGATTTGGTTTCGTTCCTGCACGCGGTTCTGTGTAACCTATTCTTAAGATTCACTCCTGACATGTATTTTATTCTATAATATTTTATATACCCTCAACAGAGTGTGTTGAGACTGAGACGAGACCAAGACCATACCAGTAGTCCCCGTATTTCAACTATGGTGTTAAATGTGGACAGACGGCACATGCATATATAGGGTCAATTGTCATAATGTGGGAAATTTTTTTGCACTTGCAATGTGTAACCAAAACATTAAATCCACACCCAATACCATTTTAAAAACCCCAAGATGTGTCCTAATCCAATCAAAAGAGAAAATTCAGATAACCCATTCATAAGAGAAATTATAGACATATTAGTGCTCTTTTTGCAAGTCGTCTGAGACAATCTGCAGCTTCCTAATGTGGGACAGTTGTGTCCCCAATGTGGGACACTGAAAAATCAATTATAAAAGACCAAAAAATAACATTGATACATGTAGAATAGTAAAATCTTAATATATTTTAGATTCTCTCTTAAATCTTAGTTAGTAATTCTCTTGGTTATGGATGGATGAAACATCATCAGACCGATAATACAGTTTACTTAACAACAAACACAGCTTGAACAAACTTTAATTCATAAATGTGCTGTTAACTCCAGTTGAAAACGTTTAATCGTAACAGTCTTTTTCTCCAACCTGAACTGCCTTAATAAAAACAAACTGCAGAGGTTAACTTTGGACTCCTACAATTCTGTAAACAAGCAATCCTTGCATGTCAAGACACCTTTATCATCTATAACCCCATTGTTCTCTGCACAGCTTTCGGGGAACCATTGTGAACAGACTGGACAAGAAAGCCAGTCCTCTGTGACCTTGGGGTCCTTTATGTTACCGTACGAATGCTGGCAGATAGCACAAGCATCCTGGTTCACCTGTCTGGTGTTCTTTGTAGTATTTTGCTTTTTCCCCTTGTTCTCTTTGTTCTTAACCCCTCTCTCTTTGATGAAAAAAAAATGGGCATCGCTAGTCAAATCATAGGAAGGAGGCTTTGCCCTCTGGCGGCTGGTAGTTGGGCGTTCTCTGACAGGAATGGTGATCAGTGACTTAAAGGAGACATCTGGCTGTGTCACCACTTCCATCTGCCAGAGGTGGTGGGGTTAATATTTAAAAAGTCGATGTTGTAGACATGAGAGGCATGACCATCAACAAAGAGCAGGTGCGGCCGTGGATCATTTAGTGGAAGGCTTTTTAAAAACCACTTCCCCCATTCTCAGAATAACTCCGCATTTATCCACCCATTATCAGACATCCTTAGGTGCGTGTTGTTTGGGGACCCAAAAAGCCAGTCTGCCCTTAGCCTCTTGCCTTTGAATATGATGAGTGTTGGTCCATACCCACCAGCAGCATTGATACTGGCAAGACAGGTTGTAGTCTCGCCCTTCTCATCACTGGTAACCTCAAAACAAGGCGACCCAACCTCAGCAACCACCCTAGTTGACAGGAAGTGGTCCTGGAGCCCTGTTTCGTCACAGTTCCATATATGATCAGGAGCATTCTCCAACCCCAGACTCTCAATCGTATTTTTATATTTTTCAAACCAACCTTTCACCACAGTGGGGTTGAACCCTGCAGCTCTTGAGGCTGAGAGTGTCTCTGGTTTTCTGATGCTCAGGTTCTTGTTTTGTTTAAAAAAAAACCCTGAAACTATTTGTAGCCAGCCTTTTTCTTTGCTGAATCCCCTAATTCCTTTCTTCTCTGCAAACTGGTAGGCCAGTTTCTGTATGTCCGGCATTCTTAGGGGGAATCCGCGTTTTCCTAATGTGCATATAACTTGCCCCAGTTCAGCTTCATCCTCCTTGTTAATCAGTGGTTTTCTTCCTATTGTATGGTGAAAGTGGCCATTGCCTTTTATCCTGTGCTGGAGAGTAGATTTAGGGACATTCCATGCCCTGGCCAACAGTCTCGGCTGAGGGACCCCACCATCCTCAACAATCTGCCTATATTCCTCTATGGCTCCTCTCATCCTGTCCTGCCTCCACTGATTAAGTTTCTTTCTCTTATCCTTTCCCTGTTTCTGCCTCTCTTTCTGAGTCTGACAATCTGTCCCTGTCTTTCTCACCTTTGCCATTGTGATCTGAATACATTTCATTGAATTAATCAGATGCATAAAATAAAGTGGAATGGCTTTATTGGTTTTCTACTGCGTTTTTAAATTCAGAGCTATTTTTCATTTTAAGTCAACTACCTACCTTTTACACACACACAAAGAGAGAGAGAGAGAGAGAGACAGAGAGAGAGAGAGAGAGAGAGACGTACGTATGCATGCGCACGTACACACAAAAAAAGAGCCTTCAAACCGCCATCCAAGAATAAAAAATTAACATGACTGTAAAAATCTGCATTAACAGTATTCTAATATTGCATTACAAGACTAAAACCATGTAAATAAACATGGTTGTCCCACAAACCATGCCCCACCACACATTTTTGACTCATTGAAGTACTGTCCCACATTAGGCTGATCATGCTGTCCCGGATTTGGAAACCACATTTTCTAATCCGGGACACTAGGAAATTTGATAAAAATATAAAATATATAGTTTATACACACAAAGTTACACTTTTTTTTGATGGACAAACATTTCATAAGCATATTAGGCTAAAAAGTAGCAGGATTGCTTTGTTTAAAATGTATTTAACTCCTTAATATCAAATTTGTTAAAACTCTATGTCACTAACCTTCGGATGGTCTTCACACAAGGTGCCTCCTGTTTGATGATTGCTCCACCCTCAAATATGGTTGGACATTTGATAGGTCATGTGATTTTGATCACATGACACCACAGCTTTGTCTAACCCATAGTTTCACTGTCATTCATGTATTTATGGGGGACCTACAAACACTAGACCTCAGGTGTCCCACATTATTCACAGATTAATTGTTGCATCAAATGTGTTCTGTTGGCTTTTGCTTCTGACGCAGGACCTGCCCATCGGTGAATGTGATATTATGATGTTTATTATCAGAGAATCTATTGTGAAATAAATGGCTCATCTCCTTTAGTCTGTTGTTTTGCTTTTCAAGAGGCCGTTAGCTCAGTGCTTTGCTGTGTTAATGAAACATTAGTTTACTCAAGAGATCAGTTGATAGTGTTGCTCACACTATTTCTGCAGCACAACACGTGATTCAGGGTGCTTTCACATCTGTAGTTCGGTTCATTTGGTCCGGACCAAGGGCAAAAAATGATGCTTTGTAGCATTTTCAGGCGTTTTGGTTCCTTTTCACACCACACTGATCGCTCTGGTCCGAATCAGTTTATGAGTTGATAAAACGAACCAAAATGCAGTCACGTGACAACATCCACATCACTCGTTGGCCAGATGTGTCTTGAATGCATTTCTATAACTGCACTTCGATTGGTCAGAATTAACGTGCGGGAAAATTCCAACAGAACTCATGGAAGTAAACAAAGAGGTGGAAAATCCAGCAGACAACACGCCGCTGTTTACTATGGAGAGACGACTGCGTGGGCTGAATGTATCCCTGGTCATATTTTATTATATAGTTTGTCTACACCACTTTAGACAAACAACAATATTTGAGAATGAAGCGAGGATGCGGCTTGAAAATAATGTTAATAATTTCTATCAGGCTCCGCACCTCCTCACAACTCCAAGTTTGTCCGCGAGCTGCCATGCTTAAAGTGCAATCCGTCAACAAACATTTCTCCTCATCCCATAATGCACAGCGCAGCTGACTACGGCAACTGGTTTAGTCCAAAAATGCGCAGTTCTTTGGCAGTTGGTTTTGTTCGAGGTCAGATCACGTTCTTACCACAAACAAACCGCTCCAGAGTTCGTTTGAAAGCGTACTGAGACCTCCTCGAACACTTGTTTGGTCCGCTTTTGGTGCGCACCCGAGTGTGATTGCCGCATTCACCGTGACTCAGGAAAACGAACTCTAGTGCGAATCAACCGAACTAAATGAGGTAAGTGTGAAAGCACTAGTGATGTCCGGTTCGTGAACGAATCGTTCTTTTGAACCGGTTCTTTTTAGTGAACTGGTCGAACCAGTACACTAAATCGGACTGAATCGTTCGAAACAGTTCGCGTCTTGCGTCAGCACTGATCCACAACAAGTTAGTAAAGTTACTCACTTTCGGACATGCCTGAGTCCTGACAGTCACCTCTACTCAAAATAAACCAATATCCCGGAGTAGGCATATATGTTACTCCAGTAAATCCAACAGTTCACTGAACTGAGACGTGCTGAGAGAAGTGATGAGCACGAGCAGTTGATACTGAGCATGCGCGCACTACCGAACGTACAGGTACAGCGGTTCTCGGACCACCAGTACAGAACCGAGAACTGTTTCTTTCGGACACGTTCGATACGGAGAACCGATGAGCTGATGAGCTGAGCATGCGTGCAATTTTTTCAGAGGGACGAAATGCATGCAAATCTGAAGTATTTTACTGAACATCAATAAGTCTAACAAAATAAAACATGTTAGAAACATTTTTATCACATAGGCTACTGCCTTTTCACTGTATTATTTTAAAGATTGGAAACACAATGAATGGATTGTAAAACTAAACATTTATTATTATACTAAAACATTATTTTCTGGAACAGATCATTTAATTTCTAAGTAAGTTGATATACATTTTTGACGTAAACTCTTGCCAAGGTTTTAAAGGGTGCAAAGTAAATGTTTATAATGTGTTAATCAAAACATAACGTATTAAACATAGATATGCATCAAGTTTTTTGTTTTGTCGACTGAATAAGGCTATATAGCCTAGTAAGGTTTCAGTAGTTCTCAGCTCACACACAGGCGGTTCTCGAGTCAAGAACTGGTTGTTGCAGCAGTTCTCGCATCACCAGTACAGAACCGAGAACTGTTTCTTTCGGACACATTCGATACGGAGAACCGACGAGCTGGAGACACTGCGCATGCGTGATAACAACACCGTCTCTGAACCGAACTTTCTTTTGGCCAACTGATGCTGTGTTACTGTCTATGCGCTGTGCTGATACATGAGCACGGGTGAACCAAGGACTTGAATGAGGGGCCGAATTCGGCGAAATGTAAGTTTATTTAATTACAAATAAAATAAAAATGATTCACTTTAAGACATGTAAAACATCCGCGTTTGCGCATCGCCTTAGGCCTACCACAGGGTTAATTTTCAAAACGTAAATGTAAGAAACCTATCCAAGATGATTATGACGATGAGCACTATTATTTAACTGAAGTTATGATTACAAATGCCTTTATTTGAATGTATATTTATCCGCCGGGATGATAGAATTGACGTCATTACGTGATGACGTAAAAGAACTGGTGAACGTCTCGGTTACTGATGTAACCCTCGTTCCCTGAAGGAGGGAACGGGAGACGTAACGTCGACGTGACGACGTAATTGGGATCACTTCAGGGAGCCCTATCAACTTCGAGTGTCTACAGAACGAGCCAATGAAAGTTGGCATGCGTGAATCGCGTCACGCGCCCCCGCCCCGCCGCGCGGGTATAAACAGGAAGCGGGCGCACGCACACATTGTTTTTCGCTGAGGAGCCGAGATTTGTGACGGCCATGCAGCGATGGTCAGCAACGGTGGCGACGGGACGTTACGTCTCCCGTTCCCTCCTTCAGGGAACGAGGGTTACATCAGTAACCGAGACGTTCCCTTTCAGTCGCTCACGTTCGACGTAACGTCGACGTGACGACGTAATTGGGATCCCATGGAAAACGCCACGGTTGCTGCCACATCCAGCGCCCTACGCAAGACTCTCAGACCCCCAACTGCTGGGGCGGAAGACCTGCGTAGAGGGAGTTCAACTGCTGTTCCATTATACCCCACACAGCGGAACTCTTGGATAACACTGGGAAAGCGTACCTCTCCAGGGGAAAGAACGCTGCGGAGCCACATCCTGCCCGAAGGGAGGTAACATGTGGAGAATACACATATGGACTGGCCGAAGGGGCAGTGCGACATATGGAATGTCACTGGGGTGGCTCCACCAAAAGGGGGAGACACACCGGACAGTGACGGCAGAGCAGACTCTGCCAAGGGAAGACACGGGCTCACCGCAGGGAGCTGGTCGTGGAAGAATACACATATGGGATCGCCGCAGGGATCACCACATATGGAACCCAGCCTAGCACAAGTTAACAAGCATACGAGCACTAGGCCTGGCGTCGGACGCTCCGCAACGTCCGACTGCCGAAGGGGTGCGGAGGAACTCACAGGGTTCGCCAATGGGGAACTTGACTGGAGTAAAAAGCGCACGTATCCGTTCCTAGGAAGGGAGTGGCGCAGCAAGCCGACACTAGAGCGGGAACTTCGGTGTTACCGGCTAGTAGAAGCGAGCACACAGGAAGAAACCGGCTCAACACGTAAGCTATAAAACCTAGCGAACGTGTTAGGTGTCGCCCAGCCCGCAGCTCTACAGATGTCTGTCAGCGAGGCGCCGTGAGCCAGCGCCCAGGAAGAAGCGACACTCCTAGTGGAGTGGGCTTTCAACCCAGGCGGGCAGGGCACGCCTTGGGCTTCGTAAGCCAAGGCGATGGCATCCACTATCCAGTGGGCCATCCTCTGCTTGGAGACAGCCTTCCCTTTCTGCTGGCCTCCGTAACAGACGAAGAGCTGATCTGAGGTCCTGAGGCTTTGCGTTCTGTCCACGTACAGACGCAAAGCGCGAACGGGACAGAGAAAAGCCAGGGCTGGGTCTGCCTCCTCCGAAGGCAGCGCTTGCAGGTTCACTACCTGGTCCCGGAAGGGAGTGGTAGGAACCTTGGGCACGTATCCGGGCCGGGGTCTCAGGATGACGTGAGAGTTATCCGGGCCGAATTCTAGGCACGATTCGTCGACCGAAAATGCATGCAGGTCCCCTACCCTCTTGATAGAGGCCAATGCAACCAGGAGTACTGTCTTACAGGACAGAATTTTTAACTCAGCTGATTGCAGAGGCTCAAAGGGTGGTCTCTGAAGTGCCGAAAGGACCAGAGACAAGTCCCAAGAGGGTATAGAGAGTGGGCGAGGAGGATTCAGTCTCCTCGCTCCCCTCAGGAACCTGACGATCAGGTCATGCTTTCCCAAAGACTTAACATCAACAGCATCGTGATGTGCGGCAATAGCGGCAACATACACTTTAAGGGTGGAGGGAGACAGCCTTCGCTCCAGCCCTTCTTGCAGGAAGGAAAGCACGGCTCTGATCGAGCAAGATCGGGGGTTCTCCTCATGAGAGGAGCACCAGTCAACGAACAGGTTCCACTTCAATGCATAGAGGCGCCTCGTAGAGGGGGCTCTAGCGGAAGTGATGGTGTCAACTACCGCAGGGGGTAGGTCACTTAGAACCTCCGCGTCCCGTCCAGGGACCAGACATGGAGTTTCCAGAGGTCTGGACGCGGGTGCCATAGGGTGCCCCGTCTCTGAGAGAGCAGGTCCTCTCTCAGAGGGATGGGCCAGGGAGGGGCTGTCACGAGGAGCACTAGTTCCGGGAACCAGGTCCGGTTGGGCCAATACGGCGCAACTAACAAGACCTGCTCCTCGTCCTCCCTGACTTTGCACAAGGTCTGTGCAAGAAGGCTCACTGGGGGAAACGCATACTTGCGAAGGCCCCGGGGCCAGCTGTGTGCCAGAGCATCCGTGCCGAGGGTCCCCTCGGTCAGAGAATAGAACAACTGGCAATGAGACGTGTCCGGGGTGGCAAACAGATCTACCTGAGCGGTCCCGAAGCGCCTGAAAATCAGCTGGACCACCTGGGGATGGAGTCGCCATTCTCCCGGTAGCACCTGCTGCCGTGAGAGCTCGTCGGCTGCACGGTTGAGCAGGCCCGGAATGTAAACGGCACGAAGCGACCTCAGACGCTTCTGACTCCAGAGGAGGAGATGGCGGGCGAGTTGTGACATGCGGCGGGAGCGTAGACCACCTTGGCGGTTGATGTACGCAACGGTCGCAGTGCTGTCCGTACGGACCAGTACATGCTTGCCTAGTAGCAGCGTTTTGAAACAGCTCAATGCAAGACGTACTGCTAACAACTCGAGGCAGTTGATGTGCCAATGCAGTTGAGGCCCCGTCCACAGACCTGAAGCTGCATGCCCGTTGTACGTGGCCCCCCAGCCGGTGGTAGAGGCATCCGTGGAGACCACGGAGTGCCTGGACACTTGTTCCAGGGGAACACCTGCCCGCAGGAACGAAGGGTCCGACCACAAGCTGAGAGTTTGGCGACAGTGCGGAGTTACTTGGACCCGGCACGAGCCGCTCTGCCACGCCCATCTCGGGACTCGATCGTGGAGCCAGTGTTGGAGCGGCCTCATATGAAGCAATCCGAGCGGCGTAACCGCGGCTGCAGATGCCATATGCCCCAGGAGCCTCTGAAACAGTTTCAGTGGTGCCGCTGTCCTGCGTTTGAGCGTGCTCACGCAGTTCAACACTGACTGGACACGGGCCTCGGTGAGGCGCGCTGTCATGCTGATCGAGTCCAACTCCATACAGAGAAAAGAGATCCTCTGCCCGGGGGTGAGTTTGCTCTTTTCCCAGTTGACCCGAAGCCCTAGGTGGCTGAGGTGACTGAGCACCATGTCCCTGTGTTCGCACAACTGCTCTCTCGACTGGGCCAGAATAAGCCAGTCGTCGAGGTAGTTGAGGATGCGAACACCACGCTCGCACATGGGAGCAATGGCCGCCTCCGCGACTTTCGTGAAGACGCGGGGCGACAGGGCCAGCCCGAAGGGTAAGACCTTGTACTGATATGCCCGTCCCTCGAACGCAAAGCGGAGAAACGGTCTGTGTCGAGGGAGAATCGAGACATGAAAGTACGCGTCCTTCAGGTCGATCGCTGCAAACCAATCTTGGGGACGGATGCATTTGAAAATGCGTTTCTGCGTAAGCATCTTGAACGGTAGCCTGTGAAGGGACCGGTTCAGGACGCGCAGGTCCAAGATTGGTCGTAACCCACCACCTTTCTTGGGTACAATGAAGTACGGGCTGTAGAAGCCGGTCTTCATATCGGCTGGAGGGACCGGCTCGATCGCATCCTTCGCCAGTAGGACTGCGATCTCTGACCTGAGCACCGGGGCATTGTCCGCCAAAACACGGGTGAACAGAATGCCCTTGAACGCAGGGGGGCGCCGGGCGAACTGAATCGCATAGCCGAGTCTGATGGTACGGATGAGCCAGCGAGACGGGCTTGGAAGCATTAACCAGGCTCCCAGAGACCGAGCAAGCGGGACCAACGGCACCACAGACGTACCCCGGGTGGGGCAGCGCGGCGGAATGCAGGGACCCGACTCGGACAGCACAGTGGCCCGAAGTGGGGTCTGAGTGTGTGGTGCAGCACATACCTGCTTCCGTCGAAGGGCAGAGTGAGTGTGCGGAGGCGTCAGTGCGTCCAGGACACAGCCACTGCTGCCTGCTGGCGATGAAAGAGGGGCTCGGGAGTGACAAGGCATGGCGGCGTCGTCGACTGCCAAGCGCGCCCTCTTGGGGCCCGGAGGTTTCAGAAATTGCTCTTTTATTGAAATTGTGGGTACCACAAAGAGAACAAAAAGAAAAGGAAACAAAAGATTCTCCGCCCGGCCCTCCACCGGGGGAAGGAGTGGCGCCTTCGCCATCTCCTGAAGAGCAACTTGATCCACCTCTGGGCCGCCCGTCTCAGGGTCGTTTGCACCGTCACTTGCCTCCTGGTTTGGCAGCGGCCTGGACGGGCGGGGTTGGCTTCCTGCGGCTTGCTCCACGCTGAGGCCTGGATGATGGCTGCTGCTGCTGGGGCTTAGCGGGAGCGGAGGACGCCGCAGAAGGCCGACCACGGCGACGAGTAGACGGAGGGTCTGCGGCTGGCGGACGGGTGGGAGCAGCAGGGGTCCGCCGGGGCAGGATGTGCCGGATGGCCTCCGTCTGCTTCTGTGCGGCCGAGAACTGTTGGGCAAAGCTCTCGACCGCGTCGCCGAACAACCCAACCTGGGAAAGAGGGGCATCCAGGAACCGATATTTATCGGTGTCCCTCATATCCGCCAGGTTGAGCCAAAGGTGGCGTTCCTGGACCACCAGAGTGGACATCGCCTGACCAACCGAACGTGCGGTTTCCTTCGTCGCCCGGAGGGCGAGGTCGGTTGCCACACGGAGCTCCCGCGAGCTCTGGGTCAGAACCACCCTCGTTCATGTCCATGAGCGCCTGGGCCTGGTGGACCTGCAAGAGCGCCATGGCATGGAGGGCGGAAGCAGCCTGTCCACAGACCTTATAAGCCTTCGCCGTTAAGCCGGACGAAAACTTACAGGCCTTGGACGGGAGGCGTGGATTACCCCGCCAAGAGGAAGCGGACGCCGGACACAGCTGCATCGCGACGGCCCGCTCCACTGGGGGGATATCCACATACCCCTTAGCTGCCCCGCCGTCGAGGGTGGCGAGGGGTGAGGAGCCACTAGAACGGCTTCGGGCACTATACGGTGCCTTCCACGTCCTAGAGAGCTCCTCATGCACTTCCGGAAAGAAAGGTACCGGGGCGGCGCACTGAGAACCAGCACGGCCCGCCCCAAGAAACCAATCGTCCAACCGAGAAGGTTCGGGACGTGGTGGAGGATTCCACGCAAGACCGACCTTCTCGGCGGCCCGGGAAAGCATAGCGGTCCATTCTGGATCTGGCTCGGACGACGCTACACACCCCGAGGGGGGCAACGCAGCCGAGTCGTCATTTCCAGAGGACAGCTCCCCCTCCGATGCTGCGATCGACATCTGGTCATCAGCCGGAGCCCCAAAGGAAACGGTTGGTCGTTCCGGAGAAGGACCAAGGCGTCCACTAAGGGGCCCCAGTGGCGACAGCGCTTGTGAGGCGTGAGGGGCCCGCGGAGGATGACTCGACGGGGAAGCCCTCACGGTAATCCTCAGATCACCCTGGTCATGCGCCAAAGTAGGTCTATTCTGCGGGGCAGAATAGACACTAGATCGGGGCATAGGCGAGGGGACTGCACCTCCCTTGAGGTAAGCGAGTCTCGATCTCAGCGCTGCGATAGTCATATTCCCGCAATGGGAACATGAACTATCCACAAAAGCTGCCTCAGCGTGTTGAATGCCCAAACACGAGAGGCAACTGCTGTGGCCATCTGCTGGCGCCAGGGAACGACGGCATCCAGAAACACACAAGCGGAATGACATCTTGAAAAAGACGCAGGGTCACGCTTGTGTTGCTCTTTTAGTAAAAAATAAAAAAGGATTTAGAACTCTCTTTTTGTGTTGAGGCACCCAGGGGTAGCCGCAGTGTGAATGCACACACAGGGGAAACGCCCACCGAACCGACACACACACACACAGACACAAACACAGTGCTGTGAAAACAGCAGTTGAGAGCTGCAATGCTCGCGGCCACCGCTGATCGCGCCGTCACACCAACACAGGAACAGAGAGAGACGATCCTCTTTGAAGTCTTCAAGGCTGATTCTCATAGACAAAAAAGTCTCACAGAAACTCGGCTCCGAAATGAAAGACAATGTGTGCGTGCGCCCGCTTCCTGTTTATACCCGCTCGGCGGGGCGGGGGCGCGTAACGCGATTCACGCACGCCAACTTTCATTGGCTCGTTCTGTAGACACTCGAAGTTGATAGGGCTCCCTGAAGTGATCCCAATTACGTCGTCACGTCGACGTTACGTCGAACGCGAGCGACTGAAAGGGAACCGGTTTTTTGAACCGGTTCATTGAAACGAACTGTCTTCGCGGAAAAGAACCGGACTTCCCATCACTAGAAAGCAATCTCACACAGATAAAATTACAGGACATAAAGAGCTTTACATAAAATCTGTATTTTATTGTGCTGATTCACTAGATCCATAATTTTTGCTGAATTTATACTTATTTTTTTGTAATAAATATTATTTCAGTAATGAAATCTATCCTGGACAGTGAGTGCAAAGCCTTTTTCTTTGTTCAGCCACCAAAGTGGACTATTTATCTGATACACCCTCTTCTGGACGAGACACCAGACCACTGACCCTTTCTCATGAGCAATATCCACAGACTTTAAAGGAGTGGATCCATTTATCTTCATCTCTATTATGATATATTATGAAATATTACATAGATCTCATATTTCCAATTAAGCTGCATATTTAAACATATTATGAATCACATAAAGATATTTCATTTCAAAATAACTTGTACTGTTCAATGATATAATTAGAATTACAAAGCAGAACCACTGATCAAAAACACGATGGGTTTATTTCTTTGTGTGTTCTTATATATTTAATCTAATGAGTGGTTTTAAAATTGTTCTCTTGCAGATCCATTTTATTAAATAATAACATTCCTTATCTGTCCAACCCGATGAAATAATTACAGCACAATAATCACTATATAAATACTGCTTCTGATTTCTCCAATACCTGAAACAACAAAGAAGACTGTTTGATTTCCAGTAGAGTCAGTTATGAGTATGATAACATACTCACAGTAGAGAAATTCTGGCTAATGATCAGTTAAATCCAGTGATCTCTCACCCTTTTGTTATTGTGGTGCCATCGATCCATTTCCACACTCTCTCTGTTTTACTCAGACCAATCCAGAACTGATCATTACCTGCAACCTTCTGCAAAAACTCCTGTTATGATAGAACAGTAATATATTGTAGAATATATGTAGTAATAATTACAATAACAGTAATACACCTTTGTCTCATTAGTTAAAACAGACCAACCCATGTGTCAATGTGCACAAACAAACACAAAATCTTTTTCTTTCTCACTCACTTGTTCCTCTTTGCTGTTTATGATCACTAGATCTGCTCCTCTCTGCTGACAGTCTCGTCTGCTGTCACTCCATTTCTTCTTCTCAGATGAAATATAATAAAAACTGAAGTTGTAGTAAATCCATTTGAAGTTGTCAGCACGCTGATCTATTAATACACCAGTTTAGATATTAGTTTACACAGTTTAGCTTTGTCCATGATGAAATTTATTCAATGAAAAGTCAATGCTTATTTTTATTGACGTGGAATGGTAGAAAAAAGTTTTTTTTTTTTTATGATTTAATGAGGAAAACACAAAATTACCTTGTTCATAAAGGACACGTTGGAGTTCATCATTCTTGTTTTTTATCTGCTCTCTTTCTGCAGTCAGATTTTTTTTCTTGATCAGGAAATGTTCTTTATCTTCTATAATTTTTTTATACTTTGTAAATATCTGCTCTCTTTCCTCAGTCAGATTATTACTGTGGTTCAGTATCTGCTCATATTTGGTAAGTATCTGCTCTCTTTCCTCAGTCAGATTATTAATGTGGGTTCGTAACTGGTTTCTCTCGGTGGTGAAATACACACAGAGCATCATTACAGCAGTCAGCAGAAGAACACACAGCAGACACAAACACACTTCAACTGCTCTGTGCTTTCTGTTCTTCACCGAGACACTTCCTGAAGACGACAGACAAGATTAAATTAGTCGTCACACTTCTGCTATATTCTTATGAATATATATATTACAGTTCTGCTCAATCGCTTTGGCTCAATTCTCAAATGAGATCTCGCAAAATAAGTTCAGATCTCTGAACAATTCATTTCTTGTTCACACCAAATTTGGATTTCTTTTTTATTTAAGCAAATTCCATCTGTTTTAGTGCAAGTGTTTTGGTGCAAAAGAGTAAGTACTACATACATAATATCTTAATACACATGGCCTGCTGATCAAGACTGATGAGTTGATTCTCTGTAAAATTGTCATACTATTCAACGCATCTAAACAGTCTTTCATTGTGTGAGCCATTCAGTTATCAAAATCTGTCAGACATGCGTGTCATTTCTAAAAAAATATTTATGACATGGCATGTTTGTGATGGTGAAAAAACATTTTGACTTTAAATGTTTTGGGTGAGTAACTACATTTTGCAGACATGGTGTCCCATAAAACAGTTGTGAAAATTGAGTTTAGAGAATGTTAAGACTGTTTCAATAAATTAACCAAAGCAACTGAGAAAAACACAAGAGATACTACAATACTTCTGTCTCTCTGTTATAATATGTATCAGATGAATTACATTACCAGTGTGTTGAAGTGGCTGATGTCTCTCCGTGTTTGTCCACAGATCATAATGTCTCTCAGTATCTGCACTGTCATAGATATCCACCATCATCTCCACTCTTTCTCCTCTGTCCATTTCCACAGTCTCAGTCATCAACATCACATCATCATATATATCTTCAGTTATCTCTGATCTCTTAATGTCACTCATTATAACACTGTGTTAATGGTTAATGCTGCGGTTGTTCTAGCTTCAGATTGTTTAGGATTGTTTAGGGACCGCTCAGGGGGGCGCCGGGCGAACTGAATCGCATAGCCGAGTCTGATGGTACGGATGAGCCAGCGAGACGGGCTGGGAAGCATTAACCAGGCTCCCAGAGACCGAGCAAGCGGGACCAACGGCACCACAGACGTACCCCGGGTGGGGCAGCGCGGCGGAATGCAGGGACCCGACTCGGACAGCACAGCGGCCCGAAGTGGGGTCTGAGTGTGTGGTGCAGCACATACCTGCTTCCGTCGAAGGGCAGAGTGAGTGTGCGGAGGCGTCAGTGCGTCCAGGACACAGCCACTGCTGCCTGCTGGCGATGAAAGAGGGGCTCGGGAGTGACAAGGCATGGCGGCGTCGTCGACTGCCAAGCGCGCCCTCTTGGGGCCCGGAGGTTTCAGAAATTGCTCTTTTATTGAAATTGTGGGTACCACAAAGAGAACAAAAAGAAAAGGAAACAAAAGATTCTCCGCCCGGCCCTCCACCGGGGGAAGGAGTGGCGCCTTCGCCATCTCCTGAAGAGCAACTTGATCCACCTCTGGGCCGCCCGTCTCAGGGTCGTTTGCACCGTCGCTTGCCTCCTGGTTTGGCAGCGGCCTGGACGGGCGGGGTCGGCTTCCTGCGGCTTGCTCCACGCTGAGGCCTGGATGATGGCTGCTGCTGCTGGGGCTTAGCGGGAGCGGAGGACGCCGCAGAAGGCCGACCACGGCGACGAGTAGACGGAGGGTCTGCGGCCGGCGGACGGGTGGGAGCAGCAGGGGTCCGCCGGGGCAGGATGTGCCGGATGGCCTCCGTCTGCTTCTGTGCGGCCGAGAACTGTTGGGCAAAGCTCTCGACCGCGTCGCCGAACAACCCAACCTGGGAAAGAGGGGCATCCAGGAACCGATATTTATCGGTGTCCCTCATATCCGCCAGGTTGAGCCAAAGGTGGCGTTCCTGGACCACCAGAGTGGACATCGCCTGACCAACCGAACGTGCGGTTTCCTTCGTCGCCCGGAGGGCGAGGTCGGTTGCCACACGGAGCTCCCGCGAGCTCTGGGTCAGAACCACCCTCGTTCATGTCCATGAGCGCCTGGGCCTGGTGGACCTGCAAGAGCGCCATGGCATGGAGGGCGGAAGCAGCCTGTCCACAGACCTTATAAGCCTTCGCCGTTAAGCCGGACGAAAACTTACAGGCCTTGGACGGGAGGCGTGGATTACCCCGCCAAGAGGAAGCGGACGCCGGACACAGCTGCATCGCGACGGCCCGCTCCACTGGGGGGATATCCACATACCCCTTAGCTGCCCCGCCGTCGAGGGTGGCGAGGGGTGAGGAGCCACTAGAACGGCTTCGGGCACTATACGGTGCCTTCCACGTCCTAGAGAGCTCCTCATGCACTTCCGGAAAGAAAGGTACCGGGGCGGCGCACTGAGAACCAGCACGGCCCGCCCCAAGAAACCAATCGTCCAACCGAGAAGGTTCGGGACATGGTGGAGGATTCCACGCAAGCCCGACCTTCTCGGCGGCCCGGGAAAGCATAGCGGTCCATTCTGGATCTGGCTCGGACGACGCTACACACCCCGAGGGGGGCAACGCAGCCGAGTCGTCATTTCCAGAGGACAGCTCCCCCTCCGATGCTGCGATCGACATCTGGTCATCAGCCGGAGCCCCAAAGGAAACGGTTGGTCGTTCCGGAGAAGGACCAAGGCGTCCACTAAGGGGCCCCAGTGGCGACAGCGCTTGTGAGGCGTGAGGGGCCCGCGGAGGATGACTCGACGGGGAAGCCCTCACGGTAATCCTCAGATCACCCTGGTCATGCGCCAAAGTAGGTCTATTCTGCGGGGCAGAATAGACACTAGATCGGGGCATAGGCGAGGGGACTGCACCTCCCTTGAGGTAAGCGAGTCTCGATCTCAGCGCTGCGATAGTCATATTCCCGCAATGGGAACATGAACTATCCACAAAAGCTGCCTCAGCGTGTTGAATGCCCAAACACGAGAGGCAACTGCTGTGGCCATCTGCTGGCGCCAGGGAACGACGGCATCCAGAAACACACAAGCGGAATGACATCTTGAAAAAGACGCAGGGTCACGCTTGTGTTGCTCTTTTAGTAAAAAATAAAAAAGGATTTAGAACTCTCTTTTTGTGTTGAGGCACCCAGGGGTAGCCGCAGTGTGAATGCACACACAGGGGAAACGCCCACCGAACCGACACACACACACACAGACACAAACACAGTGCTGTGAAAACAGCAGTTGAGAGCTGCAATGCTCGCGGCCACCGCTGATCGCGCCGTCACACCAACACAGGAACAGAGAGAGACGATCCTCTTTGAAGTCTTCAAGGCTGATTCTCATAGACAAAAAAGTCTCACAGAAACTCGGCTCCGAAATGAAAGACAATGTGTGCGTGCGCCCGCTTCCTGTTTATACCCGCTCGGCGGGGCGGGGGCGCGTAACGCGATTCACGCACGCCAACTTTCATTGGCTCGTTCTGTAGACACTCGAAGTTGATAGGGCTCCCTGAAGTGATCCCAATTACGTCGTCACGTCGACGTTACGTCGAACGCGAGCGACTGAAAGGGAACCGGTTTTTTGAACCGGTTCATTGAAACGAACTGTCTTCGCGGAAAAGAACCGGACTTCCCATCACTAGAAAGCAATCTCACACAGATAAAATTACAGGACATAAAGAGCTTTACATAAAATCTGTATTTTATTGTGCTGATTCACTAGATCCATAATTTTTGCTGAATTTATACTTATTTTTTTGTAATAAATATTATTTCAGTAATGAAATCTATCCTGGACAGTGAGTGCAAAGCCTTTTTCTTTGTTCAGCCACCAAAGTGGACTATTTATCTGATACACCCTCTTCTGGACGAGACACCAGACCACTGACCCTTTCTCATGAGCAATATCCACAGACTTTAAAGGAGTGGATCCATTTATCTTCATCTCTATTATGATATATTATGAAATATTACATAGATCTCATATTTCCAATTAAGCTGCATATTTAAACATATTATGAATCACATAAAGATATTTCATTTCAAAATAACTTGTACTGTTCAATGATATAATTAGAATTACAAAGCAGAACCACTGATCAAAAACACGATGGGTTTATTTCTTTGTGTGTTCTTATATATTTAATCTAATGAGTGGTTTTAAAATTGTTCTCTTGCAGATCCATTTTATTAAATAATAACATTCCTTATCTGTCCAACCCGATGAAATAATTACAGCACAATAATCACTATATAAATACTGCTTCTGATTTCTCCAATACCTGAAACAACAAAGAAGACTGTTTGATTTCCAGTAGAGTCAGTTATGAGTATGATAACATACTCACAGTAGAGAAATTCTGGCTAATGATCAGTTAAATCCAGTGATCTCTCACCCTTTTGTTATTGTGGTGCCATCGATCCATTTCCACACTCTCTCTGTTTTACTCAGACCAATCCAGAACTGATCATTACCTGCAACCTTCTGCAAAAACTCCTGTTATGATAGAACAGTAATATATTGTAGAATATATGTAGTAATAATTACAATAACAGTAATACACCTTTGTCTCATTAGTTAAAACAGACCAACCCATGTGTCAATGTGCACAAACAAACACAAAATCTTTTTCTTTCTCACTCACTTGTTCCTCTTTGCTGTTTATGATCACTAGATCTGCTCCTCTCTGCTGACAGTCTCGTCTGCTGTCACTCCATTTCTTCTTCTCAGATGAAATATAATAAAAACTGAAGTTGTAGTAAATCCATTTGAAGTTGTCAGCACGCTGATCTATTAATACACCAGTTTAGATATTAGTTTACACAGTTTAGCTTTGTCCATGATGAAATTTATTCAATGAAAAGTCAATGCTTATTTTTATTGACGTGGAATGGTAGAAAAAAGTTTTTTTTTTTTATGATTTAATGAGGAAAACACAAAATTACCTTGTTCATAAAGGACACGTTGGAGTTCATCATTCTTGTTTTTTATCTGCTCTCTTTCTGCAGTCAGATTTTTTTTCTTGATCAGGAAATGTTCTTTATCTTCTATAATTTTTTTATACTTTGTAAATATCTGCTCTCTTTCCTCAGTCAGATTATTACTGTGGTTCAGTATCTGCTCATATTTGGTAAGTATCTGCTCTCTTTCCTCAGTCAGATTATTAATGTGGGTTCGTAACTGGTTTCTCTCGGTGGTGAAATACACACAGAGCATCATTACAGCAGTCAGCAGAAGAACACACAGCAGACACAAACACACTTCAACTGCTCTGTGCTTTCTGTTCTTCACCGAGACACTTCCTGAAGACGACAGACAAGATTAAATTAGTCGTCACACTTCTGCTATATTCTTATGAATATATATATTACAGTTCTGCTCAATCGCTTTGGCTCAATTCTCAAATGAGATCTCGCAAAATAAGTTCAGATCTCTGAACAATTCATTTCTTGTTCACACCAAATTTGGATTTCTTTTTTATTTAAGCAAATTCCATCTGTTTTAGTGCAAGTGTTTTGGTGCAAAAGAGTAAGTACTACATACATAATATCTTAATACACATGGCCTGCTGATCAAGACTGATGAGTTGATTCTCTGTAAAATTGTCATACTATTCAACGCATCTAAACAGTCTTTCATTGTGTGAGCCATTCAGTTATCAAAATCTGTCAGACATGCGTGTCATTTCTAAAAAAATATTTATGACATGGCATGTTTGTGATGGTGAAAAAACATTTTGACTTTAAATGTTTTGGGTGAGTAACTACATTTTGCAGACATGGTGTCCCATAAAACAGTTGTGAAAATTGAGTTTAGAGAATGTTAAGACTGTTTCAATAAATTAACCAAAGCAACTGAGAAAAACACAAGAGATACTACAATACTTCTGTCTCTCTGTTATAATATGTATCAGATGAATTACATTACCAGTGTGTTGAAGTGGCTGATGTCTCTCCGTGTTTGTCCACAGATCATAATGTCTCTCAGTATCTGCACTGTCATAGATATCCACCATCATCTCCACTCTTTCTCCTCTGTCCATTTCCACAGTCTCAGTCATCAACATCACATCATCATATATATCTTCAGTTATCTCTGATCTCTTAATGTCACTCATTATAACACTGTGTTAATGGTTAATGCTGCGGTTGTTCTAGCTTCAGATTGTTTAGGCTACAATGCTTTGCATTTCTTCAGCCTGCTTTTAAAACTGAAGTCGGAAATAAACTCAAAATGAAACTGTAAGTGGTCAATGTGTGAGTCATGTGACATTCGGGTTGCCAAGACAGGAAGGATTGAGATGTGCCTATTCACACCACGAGTCTAAAAACAGAACATTTATGATCATAAAAAGGTCAGGCAATTATTTAATTAAATCATCACTAGATGGATTTGCAAAAATAATTTGTTTCCAAACTCTTTCCTCAAACACTCCCCCTTGTAATTGGGTTTCAGTGGTAAAGAGTCTGAGGCTCTGATGAGGAAGACAAATACACATCTGCGGTGATTCATCCATCGCTAGAGTCACAGAGTCACATAGAGTCTCAGGAGCTTTGATTGCTCTTGATATCACCAACAGGGAGAAAAAAGACCCTCTTCAGGACGGGACACCAGACCACCCTAGTGAATTTGTTTTATATTTATGCACAATTTATTGGTACTTTAGTATAACTAAATGTTTTTGTAGCACAATAAAAATTGGTATACTTTAGGTCTGGGAACACTACGGACAGGATTCAAACCGGGCCGCTGCCACACAAGCTTACCAGTTGTGCCACCACACAGATGGTGTACTTGTACTATTTACAAGTGCTGCTATCAAACAGATTTTTCCATCAATGACAACACAAATTATATGGATTTAAAGACTGCGAATCGCAGAGAAAAGTCTCAAGGCGCAAGTCTCTTATGGGCAAAGGAACTTGTGAACCGCCAAACGGCCTGTATAGAACACTAAAGTGCGTTAAACTTGATACTGTTGAAGAAATAAAACCAGCAGACACAACATTAAATATCATCTACAGAATGTCTTGCTTCCTTTTTACCTGACATGAACTTTCATTAACGCTGCAGGAAACAATTGCATAAACAGGCAAAGATATTCTTCAGTATCCTTTCGTGACGACTAACTGAGTTCCTCCTGAAGAACCACTATATTGACACCTCTGTTCAGAAGGGTGGAATCCAGGGAGTGTGAGGCTGTTTGAAACACACAGGAGTCATCACACGACTCATCAGGGAGGCTCGTGAAGGAGAAGGAGATCTCTCTGTGTTGTGGTTGGACCTTGCTAATGCTTGTGGATCCATACCTCATAATCTCATTGTGCTTGCCCTCCAGCGACATCATGTTCACAGTAGCATCACAGACCTTATCCTGGATTATTACAGCAAGTTTGGGCTAAGATCCACCACTGGGTCAGGTACATTAGACTGGCATCGGCTTGAGAAAGGCACCATGAAAAGTCATGTTGATCTGGAGTGCGACATCCCCCAATATGAGCCTTCATGGATGACCAAAGGAAAATAGGCTTCTGGGGGTGTTTGGCTCGAGGTCATGGTGCAAAGGACCCTAGGTTGATTTTACTCCGAACCATCCCTTTAACCTCTTGTAATTCAATTGTAACATTTTAATTGTTGTGTAAGCTTGTAGAATTTAACTAAAACCTTAAAGTTGGGATGCAAAATATATCGGCCACCATATGGGCATCGGCCAATATATGTTCATTTTTAATGTTAGCGTTATCGGGCCAATAAGAAAATGTGGCCGATATATTAAAGCCGATAAATACTGGATTATTTCCTTCAGCTAAGACAGTTCAGATGTGCTCTGCTCGTCATGATGGTTTTGAATTGCTTGAAATATATGAAGAGTTCAGATGCAAAAGCCTCTAAGTGCCATCTAAAATTTTCTTCTAGAATGATCATTTTTATCAAGCTCATATATTTAAGTTCAATAATTTCACTTAAATGACCATTTAAGTGAAATTACTGAATTTAAATATGCAAGCTTGATATAAATGATTATTCTAGAAGAAAATGTCAGATGGCACTTAGAGGCTTTTGCATCTGAACTCTTCATATTGAAATCACTTTGAAAAGAAAATACAGTTAAGTGCAATGTGCAAGTCTGTCATAGGCTACATAAAATTAAAATTAAAACATCATTATAATTGTGTGATTGGGACATGAGACTTTTGTTTTTGTAATCAGGCACTCAAAATTATTTAAAAATTTGGATTTAGATTTATCAGCCAATATAACAGTTATCGGCTTTCAAATATAAAGATTATCGGTTATTATCGGTTATTATCGGTTATTATCGGTATCGGCCAAAATTTTCGGTGTATACATATCGGTGCATCCCTACCTTAAAGTGATGCAGGGTTGCTAATTTCACCATCTCACCATGTTTCTAATCATAAAGAGCACTGTGTGTTTTACGGAAAAAGAAGAAGTTACATTTCTAAACATTTCTCATTGTATTTTAATATCTGGTTGAAGTTATGCAGCTACCAACTGAGAAAGCAATAGAGAATGACAAAACAATCAAAACTGAAAATGTATACAAGTTATCAAACAAAACTATTTTAAAAGACCATCAAAGCAAAACAGAATTAGCCAATATAATTAAAACAAACAAACAAACAAACTCGATGGCTGTTGGCTCATTTACTCGAAGCGGATATAACGATAAGCCACTGGCAAATAAGTGGCTGTGATCATTCAATTATATCACATGACACAATGTAGAAGCTATTGAGCATACAGAAACAAGAAGCTTAACTTCAATCGATGCTAAAACGCAATTATGTTACGGAAAACGGGTTGTTGTCAGAAACCAACATCAGTCGGATTGACGTCAACCCGATTTTTATTTCCAACCAAAATGCAACCCCTGCAACCAAAATCATCCCCTGACTGACGTTACTACTTTCTACTCAAGGACCTTGACAGAAATGTAGTGGAGTAAAAAGTACAATATTTGTCTTTCAAATGTAGTGAAGTTAAAGTAAAAAGTTTCCAGAAAAATAATACTCAGGTAAAGTACAGATAGTCAAAAAGTGTACTTAAGTACAGTCCTCAAGTAAATGTACACTCTTAAAAGAGATTGAACCTTTGGGGTTCAAAAAAGAACTTTAAAGTGCAAATATGAACTTCTAACTATGAAAAAGGTTCAAAGTTGAACCTATAGGTTCTATAATGATCCACTGATTATTTGGCACATGTTTTCAGTTCATTTTAGAACCTTTGTTGTGGCAGAAGGGTTCATATAAGAACCTGGCCTGTTGTCAAGGTTCCTTTTTGAACCTTATAAGTGCCTTAAAATATTGTTTTATTTTGTTATTAGGCCCTTGCTTTGCTATTAGCCCCTGAACATACAAGAATGGAACTTTTAAATTTGTACACATTCAAAGCACTTGATCAATAAAGATGCTCCATTATTGTTGTTCACCTGTTAGTTTAAAAAATACTTTGCACAAGTATAAGCAAAACTACAGCCCTGAAAAAACCCTGCTTTCAGGTAGATAAATACAACATTTTGTTTATAGAGAAGTCAATAAATTATAATTCAGTAAACATTCATCAAAAAAGAATTTCTGTAAATTGCAAAGTGAACTACAAACCTTTGTTCTTATATATATATATATATATTATGTCATATACAATTTGATGAAAGTGATGCTTTTGAAAACATATTTCTGACAATAAATGAAAGATTTTTTAAATGGCATGTCTATTTTGTCTCCGCGGAGCTGAGATGAGAACAATCGGAACACGGCCGTCTTGTTCAGCTGCTTAATCTCGTTGTCAGTCGACCATGATCGCGCACCGCTCGTGCATGCCATGCGCGTATAGGCTAGCCTACTACTCAGAACTCCGACACGGATAAATAAATGTACGCAGCAATATATAATGAATGTTCCTTTGAGATCCGTAGTTGCGCGGGATGTGGAAGCGCGCAAAAGTTCCAGAACCTTTTACTGCCCTAAAAAAAAAAAAAAAATTCACGCTGCCGGCCGCCGCTGCAGCAGCAGCAGATCAATTTGGTCAAGTTCAGCACAACGTAAGGAAACAACAAGGTAAGGAAAATAAGACTAAATGTGTAATCAAGTGATTACTGATTAACAGTCCTAATGTAAATGCTAAATGTCCTAAAACCTGTTGATAGGCTACTACAACAATGCAAAGTATATGCTCTTAACCTTGCAGTTTTTATCATGTAAGACTCAATTTCTCCATTTCTTTGCACAGAACTCTCCAGAAAGTGCCATTTAATGGTTTATTTAAAAAAAAAAAATAGGCCTATATATATATATATATTTTACATAGTTTTCTTTTTTCTTTTCTTTTTTTGATACAGAAATAGGCCTAATCTATTGAAACGTTGGGCTATTAATTAATTACTCTTGGATTCTTCTAACAAAAATGACATCCAAGAAGTAATAATAATATCAATAATAATTATTATTATTATATTTTTTTTATTATGCATAACAATAATACTGTTCTGATTAGCCTACTATTTATTTTATTTTATATTAATAGTAGGCTAATAACATGCCTACCTATTATTATTATTATTAAAAGTTTTGAAAATTTGTACAATGTAGGCTATTTGTTTCCACACAAAAATCAGAACACATAAACCTCAATAACATATTAATTTTTGTTTAGCCACTTTAATTGTGCTACTAAATAATATCAATTCATTAATAATTTAATAATTTTTTTACGTAAATCACAAAATCTTCAATGGTCTGTGAAAAAAAACAAAAAACGTTTAAACCGTTATTTTGTTGCGCGACTCGCGTGACGTCAGCTGATGGACTACTAGAAGATCGACGGTAAATATTTTAGGTAAGTCACAAATAACATGTCAAAATAACTATAAACATTGATATCTGCGATAATATAATGAGTGTAGTGTGTCATAATAAGGTTTGAGCTCATTTTGTGACTCTTCTATCGACAGTAAGATCGCAAAATTGATTGGATTCAGACATTGAAAAAAGGTAAGAAAAAAACAAGAACAATTTGTGGTTTATATTTGTTTTGTTTGTTTTTACCTCTACCTCCTCATTTTTATTTTAGTAACAATATAACGTTAGTAATACAAAGCATTTTTAGTTGGCTTATGGATATAAGGCCTAAGCTATAATCTTTTTAATTATTTACATCAGTGGTTCTTAACTAAAATTCATTACTAATTCTAGCTAATTAACGTTATTCAGTATAACCGTTTTGAACGCAGAAAACTTAACGGTATAACGTTATACATGTATATAATTTGTTGTATTACAAAATGTTTAGGGATAGTTCACCCAAAAATTAACATTCTGTCATCAGTTACTCAAATTGTCAAACCTGTATAATTTTCTTTGTTCTGATGAACACTAAGGAAGACATTTTGACGAATATTTGTAAACCAAGCAGATCTGAGGAACCATTTACTTCCATAGTAGGAAAAAATATATACTATGGAAGTCAATAGTTCCAGTTAACTGTTTGGTTACTGACATTCTTCAAAATATCTTCCTTTGTGTTCAGGAGAAGAAATAAATTCATACAGGTTTAAAACAACTTGAGGGTGAGTAAATTATGACAGAATTTTAATTTTAAAGTGAACTATCCCTTTAAAATTCTTCAAAGTCAGCAGAACAAAGCAAGTATACAAGTTATACAGGTTTAGAAATCAGAGTAACTGATGACAGAATGTTCTTTTTGGGTGAACCAAAAACCTTTATGCACTGTTCGATTTCTGGTTACAGCCTGTATGGTACGGGTAAAATTGACCCTAATTGGATTCAATACAATTCCCCAAAAATCATGCTATGAAAAAACAAAAACACAATCAGGTACAAATAGTTAACTTTTAATATCAATGCTTTTCACACATTACAAAGAATAAATATATGAATTTATGATTTATAAAAATGCTTTGAGAATTGACAGTCTCAGATGCCCATATATGGCAAAAAAAAAAAAAAAAAATCTCTTTTTTTTTCAGGTATCCAACAAGTGAACAATACAACAGGGTGTGTTCAGCCCTTGTTACTAAATACCAATTCTTGAGAGACAGGACAGGAAGGGGATATGTAAGAACATGATGTTTTTCAATTTCATAAACCCTTTAATACTTCCTTGATATTGTTATCTTGAAGGTTATACATGTTTAATTAATATTTTTCAATTGAAGGAGTCATGGCATGAGATTCTTAAGAACAAATTCAAGAAAGAAAGATCACCCTTGGTTGACATTGAAGAGATAAATAAAGTTCGCAGCAGATTCAGGAAAGTAAAGAACCAGATGATTTCTCAGAGCATCCAACAGACAAGTGTCACCAATAAGGTAACTAATAAAGAAATAAGTATGCCAAATGATACTACACCTTAATGGATATCTACAGTAATAGATGTCTTTATTTATTTTTTTAGACTGAGGATCTATCAGGTATCCAAGACAAGCACCAAAAGAGACAAAGGTCTGAAGAGGTAAGAGTCACAAATAGAATACTCTTCAGGATTTAAGAATAGGTATGTTATTTAAGAATAGCATACCTATAAGTATGTTTTTTTGTGTGGAAAGAGTGAATCAGGAGAAGATGAATACAGCATAGGGATCCACTTGGAGAAAATGAGAACAGAATGCTTGAAGAGGACACCAAATAGCCGACTTTTACAAGACTGCATGGCACGGACGAGGAATGAGAGGGCAGACTACGTGAAACATCACTCCACAAAAGAAATACTATCACGCTATCCAGCCCTTAAAATCCCCTCAATTGTGAGTAGAATTGTATTCCAAATTATGACTTCAAAGCAATGAACATTTGCGTATTTGAACATTTTTGTTAATATTTTTTTTTCCTTAATAGCTTGTATTAGAGTTTGAAAGCATACTTGATGCAAACATTGAAAAGAACATTCTGAAAAATCTTGCCCTGGTGGCACCGAAAGTTATTAATGAGTGCCACAGAAGAGAAGTCGGGGTGGATATTTGTGCTGAGTTGGCTGAAGCGAAAAAAAACCCATATTGAATTGGCACACAAAGGTAATATATATAAATGAAAATGTAATCAATTTGTTTTTATGGATAGTAAATACAATTTTGCAATTAACACTAAACTACCCATATTTTTACACTTTTACATTTAAGGTCTCTCAATGGCTGCTGCTGTCCTGCTGCTTCCACTTTTATTCAAAGAGAGTCCAAGATCTCTCTATATTATCAATGTGGTATAGTACACTTGTGTGGGTGTGTAAATACATGATGTAAATACAATAAATGGGTTAATAATATTTATTGTGAATATTCAGTTGCATTCTGTTCGTTTTTTTCATGATATATAATATTCTATAATCTATATTCTCTATATTCTATTCCAGTTTTAATAAGTCTTCATTTGTACTTTCTGTCCTGTGTTCACATTTGTATATGCCTATATTAAATAAATATTTCAAGAAGAATAATAGGTTGTGTCTGTGTTGTGAAATGGGATTAAAGTAGTAATGTATAATAATAATAATAATAATAATAATACATATATATATACATACCAAAAGTGTGTATAAAAAGGTTCAAAATGGAACCCATGCGGTTCATTAATGCACCTTTAAGTAAAGGTTCCAATTAGAACCTTTTCAAAAAGGTTCAAAAATGAACCTTCAGGTTCCCCCACAGTTGCAATTTCCAGGAACCTCAAAAGGTTCATTTTTGAACCTTTTCTTCTTAGAGTGTATACTGTCCACCTCTGCGTACGCTCCACCCATTTGTTCTGGAGTGAGCCGCTTCTCCAGTATTTACAGATTTTAGAACTCCACAAATGGCTTCCTTATTCTCTGTTAGAGTTTATTAAGCTGGGATAGCAGAAAAAAATTATCCAAAAAATTAACTACATCAGCATAAGACACTGAAAAAAATCAGAATGTCAAGATAAAACAAAGAAAAATATGTTTAGACAACGAAAATGTGTACAGGAAGTGCAGAGATGACCTTTTTTAAGTTACAAAAGATTTTGAATGTTTTATTTCATGCTCTGATTTTACACTGTCAGGTTTCCCACTTCCACCATATACATGTTTCACTTTAAAGCACAGGAAGCAGCTCATTTAACATATGCAACTTCACACCATGAAATTCACAATTATGCAGGGAGATTAAATTACTGTTCAAAATCTTTACAACATCTTTGAAAATGTCCCTAGAAATATCGTCCAGATTTTCTTTGAGAACCTAAGGTATAATTTGACACCTGCGGGCAATACTGAGCCCAACATTTGATCTGTGCCCACACACTGCAGCTGTTAGCAAAGAAACGTGGAACATGTTAGCAGCAGACGCCAGAAACATGGAATAACTTTACCCTGTTCTAGCGTCGTTCTTCAAATCCACATTCAATTCTTTATCCATAAATGCAAGCTCACAGTCTCCTGTCTTCATATTTCACTTTACACCCCTGACAGAAAACAAATAAACAAACCCACTAGCCCACTAGGCACTAGCCCACACACATGCTAGCAACTGCACACACACACATACAAAACACACTTGTTCTGTCTCTAAGGGCCATTTATATAAAAGAAACACCCTCTATTCTTTCACTTCTCCTCCGCTATCTTAATGCCCCACCCTCTTGCTTCTGCTTTTTGTTTCCCGCTTAACAGACGTGTGTTTTGCCTGCCTCATAATCCCTGTTGCATGTTCAGTCTGTCCACATTATGCAGTAATCTTCAGAATAGATATAATTCACTCATTTATCAACTGCCTGTTAGTGTTTACTTACACTCTAAAAAAAAATGCTGGTTTGTTTCAACCAATGTTTGAGTCAAATATGGACAAACACAAGTTGGGTAAAAAAAAAAAGCATTAAAAAAATTAAACACAATGGCTGGGTTTGTCCATATTTGACTCAAACATGGGTTTAAACAACCCAGCATTTTTAGATTGTACATTTACATTAATTCATTCAGATGCTTTTATTCAAAGTAAGAAATGCTACACAAATGGTCAAATGTGTTAACAAGTAGCTTTTTTTTTTCTTTTCTTTTTTTTTCTAGCTGTTACACACTCGCATGTTGTGGTACATTCTACAAGCAAATAAAGTTTTAAGCTCATTTGTGATTTCATCAATTTAAAGTGTTTTTCATCTGTATCATGATGCACATAGTTATCAGTGTTATTGATAATAACCACACCCTTTATTATGAAGGACAAATATAAGTCCATGCTAAAGACCACTAATTACCACAGATTAGTATAGTCTCTCTGATAATGATTATGTCCTGACCAAAGCTTATTAGGGAGCTTAATCATTAGTGGGCTGTTTAGGGGCTGATGACCCTCCATATGCAGAGCAGTTTTTATTTTAAAGGGGTTTTTTTTGTTGTTGTTGTTTTTTGTGCTAAATTCCAAATGAATTATACACATGCAAAAAGATACTGTGAATTGTTCTAATGTGAATCATTGTATTATATCATATAACAAAGTAATATATAAATAGACAGACAGATACATAGATAGATAGATGTGTAAATGGTTTATACTTGTTTTAAGTATTTGCAAATAAAAAATGAAGATGTTGTTAAATTATTGAAAAAAAATTTTTTTAGTACTTCATATTTTAGGGAGTTCATATTTTAGGTGATGATTTTTTGTGTCTATTTTTAAAGAGCTCTTTAGTGTTGTTGCGTCTGTGTACACAACATAGTTTGACGAAGCCAAGAGTACAAAACCAGAAACACAAGGAAATCAGCTTTAAACATGCATTTCCTGTCAGTCACTTGCTTTGATTTTGAACTGGCCGAGGACAATAAAAGACAAAGCAACTAGCCTCAGCCCAGCGTTAACAGGAAAAACAGCGCACATGAGGGAATGTTGCAGACATTCCAGCCGAATCCATGAGCTTTAACGGATGACAAAACAAGAGGCATACACGAGAAATTCATAATACACATTTTATTCAGAAAGTACTGCATAAATGAATCATACAGCAGTGTTTTCCACAATATCAAAATAAAAGTTGACTTGCACACATTTCATGAGCTCACACTCACACGCACAGTATCTCATCTGTCGAAGCTGCCACCTATTAATTGGCCGTCCCTTTTCCCCAACAACATTTGTCAACTGCCATCTGTCTGTCTGAGTTTACCCCCCTCCCTTTATCTCCTGTTTTCGTCTCCCCAAAACACCCACCTCCCCCCTTGAAAGTCTTTAATCAAGCTGCAACACTTCTTCTCATGTAAGGCTCCCATCCCTCCCTCCCCTATCTTGACGGTTTAGATAAGACAGACTGGCCACCAGGATTCTTATCACTGCCCCTTACGAACAAGTGCTTAATGGACAAAAACATAAACAAGCAACCAAAGGGTAAGGAGCATGATTAAATACACTAATACAGTTTCAAAAGTAAAGAGTTCATAAATTGCTCTCAAAGCCTTCCGTGGGCCACCCACCCCCCTGCAGCTCCAAAGTAACAGCAGAGTCTGTGAAGCTCAATCTCTGGAGCCGGGAGAGATGCAGAGGCAAGCAGAAAAGCCCTCGCTCGTCCTCCATAATGTACATTCAACTGTGTCCCGCACGTCTGGAGCACAGCTGTCGGAGGGGGGTCTGCTTTCCAGAAGCTGCTTGTGGTCTCAGAGACACCAGGACAAACAGACTGCATCAGTTTCTTCAGAACCAGAACGCTCTCCTTTATATTACACAGAGTAACAACGCATAGTCCCGGGACAGGAGAAGCTGGTTCCTCAAGTTCCCACAGTCAGATACAAAAGGAAAGTCTTCTTGTCCCCAACAAACAGAGTAACCTTTGAGTTCTTGTGAAGGATGTAAGAGTTTGAGGGAAGTTGTTGACTTGTTACCCCAATTCTGTGTCACCCTTCCAACCAGCTCCTCACACCTTAGTGGCCAGCGACTGGGCCTCGGTCTTCTGTGAAGAGAGGGAGCTGGCGGGGCTGGCGTGAAGGGCTTTCTTCAGGTTGAGGAGGCAGAGGCACTGAGAGCGGAAGCGGAGGTCAAAGAAGGCGTAGAGGAGCGGGTTGAGGCAGCTGTTGACGTACGCCAGGCAGGTTGCGTAGGGATGGGCCATCAGCAGGAGGTTCAGGAAGGTGCAGGAGTCAGGCGCTAGGTTCAGGTACGAGAGGGCGTCCATGGTCTTCACGACGTGGAAGGGCATCCAGCACGCAGCAAACACCACCACCAATGTGGTGATGATCTTCAGCAGGCGACGCTTGCGCTGGTCCTCCTTGCGAAGGCTGTTGAAGTGACGTGTGACGGTGCAGCCGATGAACCCGTAGCACACCATCATGGCCAGAAGGGGGATCAGAAAGCCAAGAGCCGTGGAGGAGATGCTGAGGCCCGCAATCCAAAAGGTCTCCTGGCCCGATTTGCTCACCACCAGGCTGAAGTCCATGGCACAGGAGGTGCGGTTGGTTTCGACGTCGAACACCGTGGTGCGGAAAAGCAGGGTGGGTGCAGCCAGCACACCTGAGAGAAGCCAGATGGTGGCTAGCGAGGCCTGCATGTGTCCTCTGGTCCGCAGCTGTGTGCTGGTGAGCGAGTGCACGATGGCCATGTAACGGTCCAGGCTCAGGCAGGTCAGGCAGAAGACACTGGCGTACATGTTGAGCAACACCACGTAGCTGCTGATCTTGCAGAGGGCCACGCCAAAGGGCCAGTGGTATCCCAGGGCAGTGTAGACGGCCCACAGAGGCAGAGTCACCACAAAGGTCAGGTCAGCAAGAGCCAGGTTTCCGATGTAGACATCCGCAGCTCTGCGCTTGGACTGGGCCCGCCACACCGTGAAGATGACCACACCATTACCAGTGAGGCCCAGGATGAAGATAAGCATGTAGAGCACAGGAATCAGTGAATATGATGGTTCCCACTCATCAAAGTCACACATTGAGCTGTTTGCTGCCTCGTCGTAGTAATCTTGGCTGTAGTCAGCAGTCATGTTGTCCATGGCATTCATTCCTCTAAAAATCTCTAAGTGTTTAAAGTATCCGTTGACAAGAGATCTAAATGATCACAGACAAGTTGCTTGTGATGTGTTCAGGTCAGAATACACTTTCAGCTGGACAAACGGTGGCTTTTAAACCCTCAGGATCTCACACTCCCCTCCCCTCACCCCTGACCCCTCCCCTCTACCCCAGTGACCCCTCCTCTCACCCGCACTGCAGCTTCCACAGGAAAACACACAGGATTAGTCAACGAAATATAAAAATAACAAGCAAACAAAAATATTTGCAAGCGGAACTACTGAGAAACAGCGCGTAGACCACATTCAAAGCGGACATTAAAAATAGTCGCACATCACAGCCGTAAATAATGCTGCAGAAATAGAAGGTTTAAATTGATAGAGCTCTGCTACAGGTTTTATATAAACTTGCTTTTATATAGGCTATTTATACACTAATACTACTGTATACACGAGCGTTTTTCGCGTTTGTATTAATATTTTCAAGAGATTTACTATTTTAAAAGTTAAACACGAAACTTCTCTATCTGTCGCGACATGTCAGGACCTGTGTTTTTCCCCTGTACGGATTAATTGATATTGTAATGGTCGGATGTGAATGTGTGAACAACTGTCTATTAGTTGGACGATTCGAGGGCTCTAATTTCCATTCCAATGCGTTTGCCTCTGCGCTCACAGACTTGCCCGAGCAAGATCATATATGTCCGAGTTTATCCCAGAAAATATAGTGCAGCATCATCAATGCGTATACAAATTGTGCATAAGACTAATCTTCAGTTAAACGCCGTTTTCAGCATGATATTTACGTGCCGTATAAGTTAGGCTATTTTAGGATGAAATTGCGTTTTCTCTCGTTCGAGTTTTCACTCAACAGTGAAATCCGTAAAAATCGTAAGCTAATAACAGCCTAATGTAATAGCAATAAATGCAATAATTAAAACAACATCATGTGTTGAACTAGCAGCAATGAGCCATGTCACAGTCCCAAGAAAAGTTAAAAAATAAAGAAACATTAAAGAAATAGGCTAATACATTAAGACAGTATCAAATAATAAGTTAATGTAAACGTGACACACACAATAATGAAAGTAATATATTGTGCTGGACCATTTATGATGGTATAAAACACTTGCAATAAATAAATAAATAAATATGTAAAAATAAATAATAAGGCTAAATAATACCTCATAATTATTTGATACCTTATAAAAAAATAAAGTCTTATTTTAACTATACTCATAAACTATATTTTAAGAACATTATGTATATTAAAAAATATATTATATAATCTGTCTTAAGAATAAATACATTTACAAAGAAATTCACAAACAAAGAAATAATGCACAAGGTACTCAGTCACCAACTGTAAAACATTTTTTTTAAGCTAAAAATATTAAAAAGTCTATCTACTTTCTATCTATTTACAGTCTGTTATGCTGGAAATTAATGAATGATTAAGAGAAAGAAAGAAAGAAAGAAAGAAAGAAAGAAAGAAAGAAAGAAAGAAAGAAAGAAAGAAAGAAAGAAAAGATTGGGCAGAGTCTGCAACAAACTGCATATATGTTACTGTAACAGTAATTTTATTTGATTTCTTATCCAATTGTTTTATTTTAGTCACAATGCATACTTATTTGTAAATGATTAAGAAGTTGAATGATAATTTGATTCTTTCATTACACTTTATTTGGTTTAGTAAACACAAACAACAACACCTTTGTTAGAAGATTACGCAACATTCACAAGCAACTGAAAAAGAACCCAGTTCCAGAAAATAAGTCAGATATTTGCTACAGAATTTAAAATAGAATAGACTCCCAACCACTTTGTGTCTGAATGCAAGACTGCATCAGGGTTTTAAACAGGGGTTTTAAAAAATACAGCAAAGAAACAAGAACGATTTAAATTTACAATCTATTATGGAAATGGGTCAACTAAATCAATTTCAAAGGAAAGCAGCAGAGAGGTGAGGTTTATTTCCCACTGTAAATGGCAGATATCAGCAGAGCATTTGGCTCACAGTTTAACTGACTCAGAGTGAAGGAGCAGACGGGAGGTTTCACTCGGCACCCTTCCTCGTCTCTCAGCGATGAGGCGTCAGTGGCGCCGAGGACCTGACCCGCTCAGACACAACTATCCCTCCCCGACCCCATCCTACACACACACACACACACGTGCACTGGCCAGGCCCAGGACGGGAGGCTGCAGCGTTTGTAAGATCAAGTGTTGTGACATCATTAAAATGGCTCAACATGTGCTGGAGTTTGTGCTTTCTGACTCTTTGAATCTCTAAAACTCCCTCTAAACATCCTATACAGGGCACAAGCTCTTTTTGGCAGGTCTGAGCAGATGTTAAATGGAGATTTAAACATGCCCCATGACAGAATCTTCCTACAAGTTATTTTGATTTATTCTTCATTGAAATGAGCATGACTAAAAACTAGTATTTTGTTATCTGAAGCTAAATCACAGATCATGCGCCCCCCCTCCAAATACACACTTCACAGGAGGCATTGGACTTATCTTCCCTTGATTTTAACAGGAGAGATATGATAATGGAACAAATGGTACAGATAGATATGCAAATGCTTGACAAGAGCAATTGGGGGTCCAACAACTGCCAAACTGTTTATTCCTCTGCAATTAAATTTATTTCCGTAGGTCTCAAGTGTCCCCTATCCAAAATAAAGTATCTTATATCCGTTTCTAAATGGCGTAGTGTTATTTAAATGTTAAATGATGGGAACAAAACTATTAAGATCTGTGGGCTTCACACATGACAGAGTTTGATGTGGTATTTGCATGCACACACCATACATGGAATGAATGGCAAGCGCAGTTTTAGACCACACACACACACACACACACACACACACACACACACACACACACACACACACACACACACAGTGACAGAGCTCTTCGAGCAGCTGGATTCAGCGCAGCCTCTTTGATCCGTTGTGTCCGACCTTGGCCATGGATAATAACTGATGTTTTTCAGAAGTTAACCGACTCAATGTGCAGCGCAAATGAACTGCTTAATAAGGACAAATGTGTGTACAGGGCATCTGTGTGAGGGCCACAAGGGATTTAGGAGTGTAAGTTTATGTTTTAGACAACTGAGAAAACACATAGACCTCCTGACAGAGGAGAACAATTGTGCTTATTTACTTTTCAACCAAATTAAATCTTGACGAAACAGCAGCTGTCGACCATCAGCAATCGTACAACAGTTTTCCCTTGAAATAAATGTATTTCTTTAAATGAACGAATGCATGATTGGGAAAGAAGTGTATATGTTAACATGGTGTCATTTTCTTATTCAGTTGATTTTATTTAAGTCCCATGGCATACTTTAGTTGTTTGATGTTTTTTAAGTCATTTATTTTTTCATTATACTTTATTTGGTTTAGTAAACACACAAAAAAAACGTACTCACAGCACTACACATCTACCTGCCATCCTTTGGTTAAAGAAACATGAATATGACAACAGTAATATTATAATGCGAACAGCTTGATCAAAATATTGAATTTAGTACATTATATCATGGCCACAAATTAAGAATTAGCTCTATCGTTTTAGTATATTGTGGCCACATATTAGTAAGTCGAGGGAACGAATTGATCATTTGTGGCCATGATATACATATATTTTTTCTTGCATATCATATGGGGCATACATACATAAATAAATATTGCACAAGGCACACTGTCACCAATTGTGTGAAAAAATGCATTTTTTTTAGGCTTAAATATAAAAAATTATAGAAAATATAAGAAATCTCTGTGTACTTGTGTGTGTGTGTGTGTGTGTGTGCGTGTGTGTGTGCGTGCGTGCGTGCGTGCGTGCGTGCGTGCGTGTGTGTGTGTGTGTGTGTGTGTGTGTGTGTGTGTGTGTGTGTGTGTGTGTGTGTTAATAACAACCCCATTTCTGAGATTTATTTTTTGTAAGCCAAGGTAGAAATCTTTTATTTAGTTAGTTAGTTAGTTAGTTAGTTAGTCACATATAATTTCCCCCAACCTCACAAACATGATAAAGTCTTGTATGGGTGGCACCAGAAACAATGTCGTCCATATTAACTTTTAACAAAAAAATTATAAATAAAAAGAGGTAAAAGGGCATCATAACTTTCTGGACATCCAAAAACACTTTTAAAAGATTCCAAAAGAGGTGCAACAGAAGAACTACGTTCAGTTCCCCAAAGAATCTTGCAGGGAACAGTTCTTAAAAGAATCAACTTTTTCTTAGTTTTTAATAATCGAAAGAACCTTTTTCCTATAAAGAACCTTTTATGGAATGAAAGGTTCCATGGAGATTCTTCACTGAATCATATGGCAATAAAACATCTTTATTGTAGTTTGTGTATTTTTCCCACTGTCTCACTCCCCATCTAACCGGCATGATAAGCAGAGTGTGAGGAGATTCTCAGTCCGTTTGATGTGTGTGTGTGTGTGTGTGTGTGTGTGTGTGTGTGTGTGTGTGTGTGTGTGTGTGTGTGTGTGTGTGTGTGTGTGTGTGTGTGTGTGTGTGTGTGTGTGTGTGTGTGTGTGTGTGTGTGTGTGTGTGTGTCACCACCCCCTGTGTGTGTCACATGACAGCTGCGTCTCTCAGGTGTAGATATGCTCTGGCCAGCATCTCCGGCATCACACACAAGCTAAAGTGAAAGAACAATGAGGAGCTTAGAAAAGAGCTTAATTGATTTGGCTGTTGATTCTGAATCTCAAAGTTGAATGAAACCACATAGAGGCATTTGTAAATGTGTAATACATTCCTCGTCACATGGAAAGGTGTGGCGGTCTTTTACGGCACCACACCCGCGCCTCATTGACTGATTCTAACAAGAGTTTCCGACTCATTGACACCAAGTCGCTGAGCACCAGGGACGGGACAATGAACGAGTTCACACCTTTGAGCCATCGCTCGGCCTCCTCCTTTCACCCCCTGAACACACGCTCCTCGAGCCTGGCAGCGTATTGAAGGTGTGGGTGTTTGTTTTAAATAAGTTTCAGTTACAGTTTCCAGTCAGAAACTGAAATGCGATTAGCATGGGCTTGGGACGATTAAAAAAAATGCGGGATCAAGAGTGTGGACAACATCCGCATGGTCTTCCTGGAGACAACAAGGAAGCTAATTATGTGGACCAAACATCAGGTTACCCAAAGCCCCTTCCTGTCTCTCTTGTCCTGCCATGACCCAGAACACAGATCATCCCGAGAAGACAGTCTGTCACATTAAGCTCCTCTAAAGTGTTCAAAGGTGTTTGGGAAGCTACTTAAACTAGTTAGCCACGCTACAAGATGCTATGACCATAGTTAAAGTCAATCTACCATTTGAAAATGCAGTTAAGTAAAAAAAAAAGCTAAGAAGCTAACTACACTGATGCTATATTTATATGTTTGTCAGCTGGTTGGTTTGGTTCATGGCTTATAAATAATGAAGGTCTTTTTTTTTTTAATGGGGAAAATGAATGGAAAAAGTACTTAGGGCTCTTAAAACAGTGGATGGCCATTGTTGCACATTAACAACATTAAAAACAGACACATTTACACAAAATAGCTGACACAAATAGAATTTAACAGCATGCTAATTTCTATAACAGCCAAAAACAGTGACGAACTGAGACATGAGGTTTTGTGCAAGGACTCAAAGAATCAGTGAATCGTTTTTGAAACTGTTTGAACAAACCAACTCACTAAATGAATCATACTAGAGAGAGAAAAAAGGACATCCAAGGTGCCGTAGCATGTGGAAATATTGCAATGTTGTCATGTTACAGAACTACTTGTTGGAAAAAATTGTTTGTTACTAACAACATTTCTTAAAAATGCTGGGTTGTTTCAGCCCATGTTTGGGTCAGATATGGAAAAACTCAACTGTTGAGTTTAAGAATTTAATAAAAAAAAATTAAACCAATGATTGGGTTTGTCCATATTTGACCCAAACATGGGTAGACTGTAGAAAAGTTACTGCATGCTATACTGGAAAATATAGTAGTGTGACAACTAGGGGAGAGCGGGGTACAACCTAACGCCTTTTCACTTTCTCAGTTTGTGTAAACCTACTTTGGGCTCAGAGTATTTATTTTTCCACGCATTCATTTCAATGTCCCATAGAATGTGGGGTACATTGTAACATGACCATTTGACAGATTAAAATGTTATCTGATCTAATAAAAAACAAACAAAAAAACAATACAAACTAAAATATTTTCTCAATAAAATACAATTGCTATGTTTTTCATTTAAAATAATGGCATTTTTAATCATAAAAATTTTTAAAAAAAATTGACAACAAGCACACTGCAAACACATAATAGTTAGTTCAAAACATAATAATCATTAATATTTTTCCCAATCTCTGTCTTTATTCACCTTTTTCTCATGGTTTTTCAATAGAATTCATAAAAGTATAGAATAGAATTGCATAGTTTCTAATAGGGGCTCATTGTAACGCAGTGTGACAACATGCCCCAGCTGCACAACTGGGATTTACACCAGGCTAGTGTCTTCTGCTGGTTAGATCAGCATTCAAGAACTATCTCAACTGTTAAATAACATATTGGAGATTAAAATAATATCAGATTTGTCTAATTTTAAATAAACACACAAAAAAAATAAAAAGAGCTGAAAATTTTACTTAAGAAATGTACTTTTGCTGTGCATGGTTAAATAAATGTTCAGTGATATCTTCCAAAGATTTAAGAATTTTGCCGCAGTTTTTTCTCTATATGGTGTTGATATGGCAAATAGTAAATACACTAAGTTTCGTCATGCTAGCATGTGTGGAAGTATTTAAAACAAGTCTTTTACAACTACCCCCACGTTAGTTAGTGCCCCGCTCTCCCCTGCTTCCTTCCAGCACATGAGTTCCCTGATATCAGAAGTCATGAGTTCATGGAGTTAGTCTTCCTTAGGGAGTTCGTGCGGTTCAGTGTTTTCTTTCCTAAGGAGCTCCATTTGTTGGCATTATATCTGCGGCTGGTGAGAGTTTCCTCGCCATGCTCGGGGTTGAATATCTAGATAAGCATTTGCCCCGCTGCTCTGCGCGTCTCTATTTAACGATCTGTTGAAAACATCGGATGCTAATCAGGCAGACGTAACACCAACATGTTTCAGCTTCCGCACTAGCTGCTTCAGGGCGGCTGGCCTTCTTTCCACATGTTCCCCAGTAGTGCTGATTTACAGACCAGCCAGTACAGGCTATTGTCTGGCCCAATTAAATGAGCTGAAAGATGAGATCCGTATGGAAGCCGCTGGTGTTGTTAGCAGTTAGCGGCTAGCTGTGTTTACTTAACTCTCTCTTATCTCCTGCCCTCAGAGAGCAGCGGTGTGACGGATCTCTCAAGAAAGCCGAGTGTCTTTTGTCCTTGCGGTGTATCGGCATGGCTTGGTTTCCTTTCTTGTCTTAGCTTTCCACGAGGAAAAGCGACACGCCGCATGAAAGTGTAGGAAGTTAGCACTCAGGCTTGAGCTTTGATTTAATCGCAGCCTGTTTTAAAATTAGACATATGCATTGAAGTACGTCCAAACGTGTGGCGTCTAAATTTTTTCCCTCTTAATGGCTCAAGTGAAATGCTTGATGGCCAACACAGGCTTTAACAGGAAAAGCCATCTTGAGTAGGCCTACAACATGTTATGACTGAACGTGTCTGGACTGTGTTTGTGGGCGACTCCTCGTTTGGACATTTGACCTGAGAAATCCCTCTTTAATTGCTCTTTTGTGATGGCCATTGTTTGGAAGAGGAAAAGTTGCTTCTGATGTAAATATCTGGCACATATCAGGAGGGATGTTCTCATCTATTGTTGCTACGCTAAATTTGAGGGTAATTCCAGAAAACAGCCCTGCAAAGTACCAGTAGTGACTTACCATTAATCCTGAATACTAACCCTAAACGCTAAAGCAATTTATTATTTCAAACCCATTACAACATGTTTGCTTTTCATGTATTTACACTATAATTCAAAAGTTTGGGGTCAGTAAGAGTTTTTTGGAAGATGCATTAGATTTCTATTTAAAATAAATGTTCTTTTGAACTTTCTATTCATTAAAGAATCTTGTGGGAAAAAATAAGCAGCACAACTGTTTTCAACATTGATAATAAGAGTAAATGTTTCTTGAGCATCAAACCATCATATTAGATTGATTTCTGAAGGATCATGTGACTGAAGACTGGAGTAATGATGCTGAAAATTCAGCTTTGATCACAGGAATAAATTACAGTTTAAAGTATATTACAATAGAAAAACAGTTTAAATTGTAATAATATTTCACAATATTACTGTTGTTACTCTATTTTTGATCAAATAAGCCATGGTAAGACTTCTTTCAAAAACATTAAAAAGAAATCTTACCTTCAGTTTGGGAATTTAGCACATTATACTAATAAAGTATTAATAACCTATAAAAGACATATTAATAACCTGTGACATTTCACTTTTAAAACATGTTTTGTCTCAACTTTGCTAAATCTGCAATATGTTACTGATTGATGGTCTAATAATAGCCTGAACTAGCAAATTGCACCACTTTTTTATTAAAATTGTATAAAAAAACAACAACTATTTTTCCTATATCAGTGTTTAACCGTAAGTTTAAGCTTAATTAAATACTCATAAAGACTGCAAGAGAAAACGTGTAATGGCCAAATATGTTTATGATGTCTTCTAAAACATAAAACTTGTCACAACATAATGTGGATGAACAGACAAATGCTTTTTAGAAAAAAAAACATTATGGACAAAGGAAGCATGCATGCATTTCAATAAAACCAAAATGTATTCATTTAATTTAATTCATTAATGTTAAATTAATATTTTTTTATTTTTTTTTCACAGATAACCATGTAATGGTGATGAATTGCTGACGTTCCAATGAAAAACAAACATTCAAAATTAGAATCTGATTAAGATCATCCTGTTTCTTGAATCAGGACACTAGTGCACAAATGCCACTGTTTCCTGAGAATGAGCCCTGAAATAGTGCTTGGCACACAAAAACAGGGGCACAAGTTTCCACCGCAGTGATCTTCATTTAGACACTGCACATCACAATGGCTCCCAAGACACTCAGAGAATAAGTCTGAGCGGTGTGGGTTACGAGACTGGAGTGACAGGAAAGGGCCTGTCAGGATGTGGCCTGCGTTTGTGTTGGCCCTCTGAGACTGGAGGACAGTCTTGTTTTGTAAGCTGCAAGTCTTCAGATTATTGATAAACCTCTTCCTGAACCAGTAAATCTGGAAGGAGAAAATAGGTTGGACTGAGCTATTGGGGAAAGAGTTGAATTAAGAAGATTCTACTCACCTTTTACTTCAGTAGAGTTTGATTTTAGCATGTTGCTAAGCTAACAGTGTGATGCTTTAATAACATTCAAATGATAAAGTAAAATAAGGATAACTATACATTTTTTTGTTAGAATGTTTTTGTATTGAGACACTTATATTTATATAATTTAGATTTTTATGGCTTTGTCGCAATCTTGGATGGATACCTGGATACTGGCGCGGATTAATGCACAGGCTTACATAGGCTGCAGCCTAGGGGCCCCACGTGTTCAGGGGGCCTCGGATTGGCCAGACAATTTTTTTTTTTTTGGGGGGGGGATTCCAGTTTGGATGGGCCAGAACGTTAAATAAAAAACGTTATCTAATCACTGTTTAACCTAATAAAAATTACTGACTAATATACTGTTAAATTATCTGTGACTATACAGATTTTAATAGCTTTGTTGCATTGTAAAAAAGTTTCGGTGCATAGGACGGACCTATCCGCGATCGCTCTCCGTGGTTCTGACCAAAGAAGAGCGCTTTGGAATCTCCATTACGCATCATAAGCATCATTCCTGGGCTGCGTTTCCCGATAACGCTCGCTGTCTCTTAGCGCGCTACGAAGACTCTTAAGGTATAACTTAACTAAAGGTTAAACCATTGCTAGGCGTCTTCAGGGCTATCATCCACTCACGAGGCAGAGGCGCTGAGAGGCAGAGGCGCTGGCGCCCTCCTAGCAATGGCGCTGGTCGCGCTAGCACCCTGGGGTGGCAGAGACGAAGATGTAGATGATGTGGGTCTCAGCTCTCTTCATTTCCTGGTTGCAGCGATGACTCCGAGACTGTACGTGCGCGTTTAAGGTACCTAAACAACGACTGTTGCAACAGGGCCGAGGGCTGGGTTGGAAAATATGTGACGTAATTATGTTTTTTAATTTAATCAATGTTGATTATGAAAGTGAGCATGCAGCATGAGAAAGATATGATACATCATGAGATGTGCAATATGTCTGGAGACATGGGTAAAACATTTTGACCACTTCATTAAGTTTTGTTTTGTAGTCTCTTTTTTAAAAGATTTTCGTTTTGTATAAATTGTATCTTAATTTTGATCAATGTTTTATCGACAATTTGCCTGTATTTATTAAATAACAAGCAAATATATAGCAGACAGTGTAATAAGGCGCCGACACGATCACTTGCATTGCATGTGAACTGGAGGGCGCCGAAACTCAGCTTGTGCCTCACAGATTTGAGAAATATAGGCTATCTATTATAGAAAGTTTGAAATGTCTACTTTTAAACGAAAATATTAAAAACTAAAATAAATAGGCTAGCCTACTCTCTGAATATGTAATATGAAATGTGCATTTCTTTTTGGCGTTCATGGCGAGACCACATCATCAACTTCATCTTTACTGCGACACAGAAAACACCAGTTTATTAATAAATAATTAATAAATGTCTCCTTGTGGTCGTGCGATTGAGTGCGGCTATATTATGTAAACGCTCATCTATCTGGTATATAGCCTAAGTAATTAAATTAATATAAAGGGGCGATTTGTCCACGAATGGCTTAAATGAACAACACAAAGAGCACACAAAGAGCAGCCTAGGGGCCCCTGACAACCTTAATCCGCCCCTGCCTGGATGATAACTCATCTCATTGCAATGCATTATGGGTTTGGCTTCTCTGCAAAGGATACATTATATTTTGGCCAAAAGAAGGTTTCTTAAAGGGATTGTTTACCTTAAAATGAAACTAAAGTCATTATTTACTCACCCTGGTGTTGTTTTAATGCCATATGCCCTTCTTTTTTTATGGACCACAAAAGGATATACGTTTTAAAAAAAATGTCCTGCTCACACGCGTCCATATAATGTCAGTGAAAAGTGACCAGTGTCAAGCTTATTAAAAAAGATGCGAAAGTATCAAAGAATGATCATGTGCCTTATATTCCAAATGTTCTGGGTGTATACAAATTTAAATGCATTATTTAATAAAACTCCTTAGTTGTTGCTCTTCTGTGTACGACTGCGTGTTCATGAGACTCTATTAGCAGTGCGGTTCACTCCGACTCGCCCAGAAAAACACAAAAGTTGTGAGGAATCAAGATTAACAAAAACACGACATCAAATTCATCCCATGTGTACCTTCTCCTCTGAGGTGAATATATCCATTGTGTTCTTCATAGAGTTATCCGGAGATATTTAACTCACTATAGAACGTACATGGATACTTATTTGGGATTTCTAGGTGTTGTCTTTCATGTAGTGTTTTTGATAATCTTGATTTCTCTCAACTTGTGTGCTTTTTCTGGGCGAGTATCACAACATCAACGCATTCTCATCCTAGGGCGTCATGTACTGACGCTTTTGACATTTCGTCTACATCCAACGGACATGGCACCCTTTAGCGTCAATATGACACGCACAGAGCTTTGTTCGGTTATGCGTAGGTTTAGGTCTGGGGTAGGGTTAGGGTTAGACCGCTAGGAGGCGCCTTCTGGCCCATATCTATCTGCGTCTTATATTGACGCTAAAGGGTGCCATGTGCGTTGGATGTAGACGAAATGTCAAAAGCGTCAGTATATGACGACTTGGGATGAGATCGGGCTCACAACGTGCAGCCGTATACAAAACATCAACGGCCAAGGTCAAGAATTTCATTAAATAATACATTCGATTTCGGTTTATTTTTTACTAAACCCTATCTTACACCCCCAGCACACTTGGAAAATGTCACATGGGATCATTCTGTGATAATTTTGTGTCTGACCGCAAAAGATACTTTTTTAAAAACCTTGATGCTGGTCGCTATTCACTGCCATTATATGGAGTGTGACATTTTTAAATGACATTGAGTGTAACATTTAAAAAAATTCTCCTTTTCTGGTCCATAAAAGAAAGAAGGTCATATGGCATTAGAACAACACCAGGGTGAGTAAATGAAGACTTCAGTTTAATTTTAGGTTGAACAATTCCTTTAAAAGGCCGCCTTCCTTAAATGAGAAAAACAGAGCCAAAGAATATTCCAAGTTCAGTACAACTTCATCTCAGTCGACAGCATTGATGGCATAAAGTTAATTACCACAAAAAGAAATTTGGATCCAAACTCGCCTTTAAAAAAAAATTCAAAAATCGAGTTTACTGCAATGCAAGTGAATGGTGTCAATTTTTGGAGGATTTAAAAGCAGAAATGAGAAATCTTTCAATTTCATACAAGCACATTGATTTTTCTATTAAAACATGTATTATTTGAGCTGTAAAGTTCTTGTTCTTGTCATTTTAAAATTCATTTGAGGATTTATGGATAAAACTAGAAAAAAATACTTTTGCTTTTTCTAAAGAAAAGGAGGGACAAGTCAAAATGAATGCATGCTGCATTAGGCTATTGCATTAATGCCTATAATGCCTATTATGCATTAATGCCTAACAACATTATGCCACAAAAGCTGTTGGTTGAGCGTAACTTGTACTGAACCTGGAATATTTGTAATATTACATATTACAATATATTTTATTGTAATATATACATATTACAATATAACGGATAACGGATAACAAATTGTAATCAGTTACAGATTCTAATCACCTTATCTTTGCAGACAGATTTAACAGTTTTTCTCTGTTTACACTGATTAGAAATCATCTGTGCAAATTTATATGTAATGGATTAGGTCAGCAGCAGTGCTGCGAATATTGATCCTAGAAGTGGATATTTACTTCTAACATAGTATAAAAACTCTATGATCAAACCTGCAAACAGTGAGTTCATTTAGCAATAGTTCATGAGCCGCATAATTCAACAGTGTGAGAGCAGCATGTACCATTTATGGACTTAGATGTTCATCTCAGCTTAACTGAGCTTTGCTGAAGAAAATGCTAATCATATTATGACATGTGTCCTTAGTTACACACATATGCAATATACCATTCAAACATTTCACATAATGAAGGTGGGGTTCACGGCAGCTGGAACACAATAAACCATTGTCCCAAAAAAATCAGTTTCTCACTTGCCATATGGTTTTGTAATCAATCTACACCAAAATGTGCTCTTAAGTGGCTACCCATTGTGCACAACATCAGTGTCTACTCATCCATCCTACTCACTGTCAGGACACACACACACACACACACACACACACACACACACACACACACGGTCTCTGACACACAGATGTATGACATCATTGCCTCATTAGGACCCATTGTTCACTCCCAAACTCTAGAGGCACATGGAGTGTGCAAGGTCTTTGCTTTTCAAAGTCTTTTTGATTTTACAGTACGAGTCCCTAAGAAATTATTTAAAGGGGTAATGAAAGTTCTGTCATTATTTAGCCTTCTCACCCTCATGTTGTTTTATGAAACATAAAAGTAAAAATATGAAGGATCTTTTCTGTGATGTGAACGTGAAGAATTTCAATTTAGTCGCAATGAAATTGAAGTAGCGACAGATCTTTCCGTATTGTGACGTACATTCAAGTGTAATTAAAAATGTAGGGCAGGGAATTTGTCGGTTGTTGATTGGACTTTGAGATGTGGGCGTTTCACTCAAAAATGAATGCGCACTTGCAGTGGATTGTAAGAAAGGGGCGGGGTTTAAGCAGACTAAATGATTGGAGAATCCCGCATACATCACCAGAGAGAAGTCTGTCGTTTCACCAGATGATCCAGTTATGACATTTTTTTATTAAAAATGACGAGGTCAAAAAATATATAGGCCTAATATGTTTCAGTGCTGGTGTCACATGTCAGTGTGTATGTTTGAACTCTCTGTTTGTGTTTTGATATGTATGGAAGCTTGTTTCCGCCACTGAATAATAAATAAATAATAATAATTGCAACTTTTTATCTCACAATTCTGACTTTTTTTCTCACAATTGCGATTTATCAAGTCAGAATTGTGAGTTTTTTTCTCACAATTGCGAGACATGAAGTCAGAATTGTGAGAAATAAAGTCGCAATTCTGAGAAATAAAGTCGCAATTGGGAGATATAAAGTCGACTTTATCAAACAACATGATATAAAGTCACAATTGGGTGTTATAAAGTCAGAATTGTGAGATATAAACTATTCTGAGGTAAAAAAATAAAAAAAAGTCTTTTTTTTCTTAGAATTGGACTTTATATCTCACAATTCTGAGAAAAAAAGTCAGAATTCTGACTTTATAAGACGCAATTGCGACTTTATTTCACGCGATTCTGACTTTATATCTTGCAATTCTGACTTTATAACACGCAATTGCGACTTTATATCACGCAATTCTGACTTTATATCTCGCAATTCTGACTTTATTTCTCAGAATTGCGAGATATAGTCACAATTGCGTGTTATAAAGTCGCAATTATCTTTAAAAAAAAAATTATTCTGTGGCGGAAACAAGTTTCCATAGATATGTTCCTGTTTGCCTTTGTTCTTTTCCCGCCACTCCTTTGTTTCTATGGTTACGTCTTTATCAGTTCAGTTGTATCACCTGTGTTCTGTTAATCAGTGTAATCCGTGTTTGTATTTAAGTTCTGTCTGTTCTGTCAGTCCTTGTCCGATGTTTGTTGTGGAATTATATCCTCGTTTCCGTCTGCCTTCCTGCAACCCACCGTGACAGCTGGGTAGATTGCTTACAAATTATAATCAGTTACAGATTCTAAATTACATGACATAAAAATGTAGTTAGTAACGTAATCCATTACATTACCCATTTAAGGAAATATAATTAAAGTACTTTTTGAAATCATTCCGATTGATGAATCCTAACATGAACGCTAAATAAAGGGATTGGGTTGATGTGCGCGTTTATGTCACAAGCTTCAAATTGGATTGTGAGTAGTTGCAGACACATCATCTTTTCTCATATCGTCTTCAGTGTGTGTATGTATGCGTATTTCTAAGCTTTTACCCACTTGTACCCTGTTAAACACCATGTTTTTGCCACAATCACCCACACTAATGAGTGTGTGTATCCTGTATCTGCATCCATGGCTTCCTCACTAAGAAGGGTTTCAGGGACGGGAAGATAGGAGACGGTAGGAAGAGACATGAAGCAACAATGGCAGGAAGACTGTCCAGATCAAATAGAGATTAAGGCAAAAAACATTCCTCAAATAAACACTAAACACACTCCTTTAACACGCTCTTGAAATGGCTGGGAAAACCACATGCCCTTTCATTTAGACAGAGACTGAAAGTTCTTTATGCTAAAAATGGTAAGTTAGGGGGAAATAAATACACTCTAAACAAAAATGGTGCTAAATAGCACTAAAAGTGGTTCATTGGCTTGTAATCATAGGGGAACCACTTTAAGTGCCATATAGCACCTACCTTTGTCAAATGGTGCTATGTAGAACCATAAGAGGTGCCATATAGCACCTTAACCACCCCAAAGAACCGCTAAAGAACCGCTGAAGAACCAAACTGGGCTTAACAGGTTCTTTAAATGGTAGTGGTGCTATATAGCACCTTAACCACCGCAAAGAACCCCTGAAGAACCGCTGAAGAACCATTTTTTTTTGTGTGTAGCAGGGCGGTTCATTTAACATTCACCAATTTTGGATGAATTAAAGTAGGGTGGTCAAAAATGACCAATTCTTAACTAACTGAATGTTCTATATTTTAGTTTGATAATGTTTTTTAATTAATATTTTGTATCTTTAGGGGATTTTATGGTACTGAATTATATTTATGCAATAGTTATACTCCATTTATTACCTGTTAACCACCTTTTGAGTATAGACCTGCAAATTAAATTTCCAACTTAAACTGCCCTAAATCTTGAATGCTTTGAAGCAAACTTCAGTTTGGTCTCTTTTTAAAGACACTTGGCATTTTTGCAGAAGTGAAAAGAGTAAAAAAAAAAAAAAGGTTTATTGTTATGAAACTGCACAAAAATACTATTTTCAAATTTTATATTAAGTATATTTTTCAAAACATATTTTAAACATTTCTAAACAAGCTGTGTTCCGAATTTGAGGTTGAACTTTCAGTAAGATTTTGTTTGGGCGCAGTACCAAACGCTTCCACTAGATGAAATTCGCTTCTCATTTGTTTCCGATGTGGTTATTTTGGACTGCGAACAATACAAGTGAACAAATACAAACATTTAATCTTTCGGAATCATGTCATGATTTTGTTTGTGTGTGTGTGTGTGTGTGTGTGTGTGTGTGTGTGTGTGTGTGTGTGTGTGTGTGTGTGTTCACACAGCTAGTCAAAACTTTTACCAAATTTCATACCATTTTGATTAAGTAAAAATAAAAACGTAAAATTTTTCTGCCAAAAATGACAGAACAGCTGCAGAAGGTTCATCAAATAGCGATATATGCACTATTGTTTGTGAATATTAAAGTGTGAAAGAATGGTGTGATTTTTAATTTTGAGAGTAATCTTCTGCTGTGCATATGCCTTCATTTTATTACCACTGTTTTAATAATAAATATGTATTAAATGACAAAAAAAATGCCTTTCAATCATATAAAACTTAATTAAACCATTAAATTTGAATCATTGAAAAAGGACATTTTTTGGGGTGTGGGAATAAAATAAAACACATTACATTAGGGATGCACCGATATGAAAATTTTGGTGTTACTGATAACCGATAATTCTTTATATTTGAAAGCCGATAACCGATATAGGCTATTGGCCGATAAATCTAAAATCCAAATTATTATATAATTTTTGAGAGCCTGATTACAAAAACATGACAGACTTGCGCTGCACATGTTGCACTTAACTGTATTATATATCGGCCGATACCGATATGGTGGCCGATACAGTATATCGTGGATCCATACATTTCATATAGAGCCATAAAAAGTTTTTATGGAATAACTTTTGCTAACTTTAATTTATTGTTTTTAAATTGTATAAGTTTCATGATTTCAACTAATTAGGCATGTTTTTTTATTATTAAAATTTAATTTAACCATTAAAACGGAGTCCAGAGAAATTCAAGTGGACAAAAACTGAATTTGGAAAAATAAAATATATATAAAAAGGATTTCATGGGGCCCTACAGCTGCAACCACATGCAATGCCTAAACATACTTATCAAGAGCAGACAGCACACTAAATGTCACTAAATTAAATTTACTTCAATTTCTCAATTTGTTTACAATGTTCTCTCATGGTTATCCTCTTATTCTGACCTCAACCAATTCAATGAAACAAGCTGCGGCTGCAAGACCACTCAGCTCAAACTAAGCCGAAAATAGACGTTTCTCCACTGACACAGATACAGTTGGGCAGAACCTCCCGCTGAGACTAAACCAATGCATTATTTTGACAAACAAAATGATAAAGTCTGCGGGCACACATCCAAAGACGTGCATGTAAAGCTGTAAACAATAAACAGTGAGCGTTGAGGTGGACAGTGCAGGACTGTTGATCTCGGAGTCATCCTGTACCAGGAGTAAACAGCCCAATTCCTCTTCCTGCCCTCTGTCCACAGTAAAAGCATCTGTTTGACCTCTGACCCTGACCTGACACAACCAACTTCCTGACCCACACGGACTACTGGATGTTTCCATGCCAATGACTATCATCTGAACTAACAAACTCACACCTTAACACATAAACTCAGCTACAGCGTGGAAAAATAGAAGCAAAAGAGAAATGCCTGAAAGGTTAAATGGATTAAAATGTTGACATATTTATGGTATAAGAATCCTAGCACTTTTTCTCCACTGAATATGCATCAGGGTTTATTTTTGAAGCATTTCTGCATAGTTATATACCTTAAAGACTTTAATATACACTACATTTCCACAGTTAGTGCAACAGTTCATCAGTGAACACGTCAGTACCTTCTGTGACAACATGCCCCAATATGAGTCTACTACTGAAAACTCTGGAGGCTTTTCAGCCAAATTGAAACAATAATGAAAAACATCATTATAACAATATACACTACCATTCAAATGTTGTTGTTTTTAATGTTTTTGACTGAAGTCTCTTAGGAGCGTTTGATCAGGGGTTGAGCTGAACTCTGCGGGACAGTGAACCTCGCGAACCCCTGTTTTAGATGAAGTCTAGCATGACACATTGCAGGACGTTGCTGTCACTGCACTGCCATATCATGTCAAACACCCATATGGAGTTTGTCACACAATAACAGGAGTTTAGAGCTATTAATCTTCATGTATGTGACCCTCGACCACAAAACCAGTCACATGGCTCGATTTTTTTAAATTAAGATTTATACATCATCTGAAATGTGAATAAATACGCTTTCCACTGATGTAGTTAGGACTGTTAGGATAGGACAATATTTGGCAGAGATACAACTATTTGAAAATCTGGAATCTGAGGGTGCAAATAAATCGAAACATTGAGAAAATCGCCTTTAAAGTTGTCCATTTATGTTCACGATTGTGCTGCATTCACTCACAAAAATTAATGTTTTATATATTTATGGTAGGAAATTTACTAAATATCTTCATGGAAGATGATCTTTACTTAATATCCTAATGATTTTTGGCATAAAAGAAAAATCGATAATTTCGCCCCATACAATGTATTGTTGGCTATTGCCACGAATATCAGACGAATACAATCAGAGTTATATGTAAAAAATGTCCTGTCTCCTCCAAGCTTTATAATGAAAGTGAATGGCTGGAAAAAATTACTGAAGCCCAAAAAAGCGCATCCATCCATTATAAAAGTAATCTATACTGATCTAGGGGGTTAATAAAGGCCTTCTGAAGTGAAGACATGCGTTTGTCTAAGGAAAATATCCATATTTTAAACTTTATAAACTATAATCACTAGCTTCCGGAAGACGGCCGTAGAGAAGAGATGAGTTTCAAGAGGGAGGGGAAGATATTTTGATTCAAGATTATTAGGACACGTTAATTTAAACTTAGAATATATATATATATTGCAATATTCCATTAAAAAATATGAAGAAATAAGATTTCATGGTGACTTTAAAATAACTGAGGATATCCATCTGGTCATCCTCCTCTGCACAGTTGTTGTGTTTTTTCACCCTGAACTGTACGGCCGCCTCATGTCTGGGTGTCTCAGGTTTGAGAGGGCGATGTCTGGGTCACCTGTCGCAGATTTGATGCCTTCCACAGCAGAAAAACATTACAGAATTTTCATTTTTATTGAAGTAATCTTTGAACAAGACTATTTTTAGTAAAATGACAGTAAGCATGACAGTGTGCCATGTGGCTGAAAAAAATGGAAAAGAAAGGAGTACAAAAGGAGGAAGAAATGAGTGGAAGAAGCACAGTTGTTCCGTACGATCTGGCATCCGCTACACCTCATGCAGGAGAGGGGATTTTTGTCATAAATAATCACAGCATTTCCTGCAGGTTGCTTTATGAGCTTTCCCCACCGAGCTCAAATCCCCAGATTGATTTACAAAGGAATGTGCCAGTGCACTGTGGATTTCATGCCTGTAGTTTATGGAACCCATCGCTTACAGTAAAGACACCATGAAATCAAAATTGATCATTCTTATTTTTTATAGAATATTGCAGTGTTTATTATAAATGATTTATCTTTACACAATCATTATTTTTTAAAATTCATGTTCCTTCACAATCTTGAATCAAAATAACTTCCTCTTGCAGCTCATCTCTTCTCTTCTCTGATGATGTGTTTACCGGCAGGAGGGCGGGGCAATAACCTGTCACTCATACAAGATCGTCCAATAGCAAACCACAACCATCCAATCAATTCCCCATGGACAAATTAAGTCCCGCCCTACATTTGTTCTTGTTTGAAAAGCTGTTTCACTCAGATATACGTCACAATAGGGAAGAAAAGACTATTGCAACTTCTGTTTCATGCCGACTTTAAGCGATTTTATGCGCAGTCTGAACTGTCAACGGTTTAAGGAAAAATGAACATCGATACATCACTTTACCGGAATTAGAGCGGGAAATTTGCCAACCAGTCATAGCACACCAGCCCAGAACTGCATTTGACGGAAATAATCAAGGCAAAAAAATAAAAAAAGAGTTGTTTTAATTAGTCCCAGGCATAGTTTGTATGCAATTGCTCGCACATTAAAAAAGAGCATGAATGCGACAGGTGTTTGTTCTGGTGAGTAAGTTGATTTTTTTTCATAAAAAATACGACATAAAATGGAAGTTACAACAGTCTTTTCTTCCCTATTGTGACGTATATCAGAGTGAAACGGCTTTTGGAACAAGAACAAATGAGGGCGGGACTTGATTTTGTCCATGGGGAACTGACTGGTTGTGGTTTGCTATTGGTCAATCTCATGTGAGTGACAGGTTGCCCCGCCCTCACTCCAGTCAACATCAGAGAAGAGAAGAGAAGAGAAGAGAAGAGAAGAGAAGAGAAGAGAAGAGAAGAGAAGAGAAGAGAAGAGATGAGCTGCAAGAGGGAGGGGAAGTTATTTTGATTAAAGATTAAGAGGACACATGAATAAAAAAAAAATGACGTGCACGAATAAATCGTTTTTAATAAATACTGCAATATACCATGAAATAAATATTGTCGTTTTTGATTTCATGGTGACTTGTACTACACATTTGCTCAATCACAAAAATGACAAATAAAACATTTGCAGTTCATGAACATTTTGAACTACAGGCATAACCTGTGATTGGCCAGAACTGATGAATTGAAGTTTTGTTTTACTAAAACATTATGCGTTCGTTATATTATGGGTCCAAATTGACCCTGTTTACTTTGTTAGTGGACATTAGTCTTTCATAAATGAAACTGTGCAAGTTCATTTCTATGCTGCTGATTTTGAATTATGAAATGTAACCATATAAATAACCGCAAATGAATTTAGGTTAAGCCCCACGCATGTGTTTGATAATTTTTTTTTTATCAATAATAAATTCAAATAATAAAACAAATACCGATTTGCAATATCAACACCCGATCTTTCGTTAAAATATGATGTATAGTGTCATAGACATTTTAAACTGTATATTAAACTAACCATGTTTCTAACATCTAACCTTATTTAACATCTAACATTTGAACAGGATGTACTGTACGAAACCAATGGAAAACTTGTGTCTTTGACTGTGTGCGTGTGTGTGTGTATAAATAACATAGTTTGGGAAATGAAACTAGACAGTCTGTTAGAATCTTGTGATTAACAAATGAAGTCATCATTAAAACAGAGTTTGCTTGTGCCAGTGACAGAGGGAAAAGGTTGGGGCTTTTGAACCAATTGAACCAATCATATTGAAGGTGACATGTTAGTCTTATTTGTTTTCTCGATTCTATAAAGACTGTTGTATCTGTGTTTTACGGGGGGATTCTCAATGGAATTTGTCTGAGATCCTCCGGCCTTGCTTCTTGGGAGAGATTCCCTGAGAACTGCTCGGGAAGATCTCCTGGCCGTGATTAAAGCATTTAAAGGACATTTGTTAAGGTCTGTTTGTCAGTTTAGGGAAGCAAGTAAGTTAGAGTAAGAGACTCGGCCAGTTGTCGACGGAAGACGCAGAGAGCTAGAGTATAAAGGCTATTAAGTGTCGATTTGCAGACGCTAGATAGTCGGGTTTAGGGAAAAATCCACTACAATAGGTAAGTTAGAATGTAATTTTTCAGACCAAATTTGACTCCCCAGTTACTGACTTTGAGGTTTGACTAATGCGTTTGTCAGAACGGGCTTGGATGACTTTGGCACATCCGCTGACAGGAGGGGGGTTCTGGGAAACGCTGTGGTGAGGAGATGAGGAGAGGGGAGCACGCCAGCACCTTTGACATGCAAATCTGCGAGAGCTCAGACAACAGGTGTCCATTGCACACAGCCACAGTACCCTCTTTCACCTCTCCTCATCCCTCATTCCCTCGCACTCTTCCCTCCGGACCCTGCCTGACTCACTAATTACTGACGCAAACAACCATTCACTGACTGACAAGATGAGAGGATCACATTTATTTCATGAAAAACTGCTCAAACTCGAATTTGCATACAATACGATGTAACAATTTGAGTGTGAATAAGAAAGAAAACATGGAAATTAAATCTAAAATAACTCATTTCTTATCAAAGTGGCGTGTGGATTCTCCCAAATAGTGCTGGGATTCAGCTGGTCCCTTTCAAGGGCTCTAAAATGTAAATCTTTGAACCAATGCATCAACGAAACCAGTAAATATGGCAAACACTTTACAATAAGGTTTCATTTGTTAACTGTTAACATGAAATACCTCTAAAGCATTAATATGTTACACTTTATTTTAAGGTGTCATTGTTACAGTGTAATTATACATTAAGTACTAAGTAATATCAATTAACCACTTACTTACTATATAATAGGGTTAGGATTAGTTGCATGTAATTATGCATAATGTATAGCTCTTACTATATGTAACAGACACTGTAAAATAAAGTGTTACCCATTAATCCGGTAACAAATGTATTGCTTATTGTTAGTTAATGCACATGTTAACTAATGGAACCTAATTGTAAAGTTACCAACATATGATTACAAAAATTAAGGGTTACAATTTATGTCAGTGTCCGTGTTACAGTGTAATTATACATGTAATTACTGAATAATAATAATTAAATATGTACATTCTATAGGGTTACGGTTTGGTTTAGTTGCATGTAATTATGCATATTTTACTACAGTAACTACATGTAATGTGTAACAAGGACACTGAAAATAAAGCTTTCAAAATTAAGAATATGCTTGATTCCCTCATTAAAAATATAATATAGCTTTATTACAGCATTGTTTTTAGCACTAAATCTATATGAGAATGCCTTCTCAACCTCAATGCGTGTGATTTCCCACAAGATTATTGAACCTAATTCTAAAAAGCGTAATAAATATGACACCTGGATCATCAGCGCATACAATTCAGCAGTCGAGAGGTCAAGCATGCATAAGTGTCAGTTTGTGGTTCCTCATAGTGACACATTGGGTGAATGGTGTCAGTTAAATGAAATAACATCTGATATGAGCTAGACCACTTCCTCTCAAAGAAGAAGACTTGCCGCAATAATGTCTACACCTCGACCAATAAGCAAATACATACGAAATCTTGCCATAAATGCTCATGAATATACATATCTTACAAGAAGCCATGGCAAGAAGAGAAATAAAAAGTCTCATAGTGTTACAATTGTCTTGGCTATTTACATCAGAGAAAATAAATCATTGATATTTAAAAAATATAATTTCTTCACCCTACAAAAGGTCAGAGTATTGTGCCCTACAGCATGCCTTCATTTTTTGTAAATCAAGATGGCAATGTGCAAAAACAATCTCTTGGTCAAGAATTTGACAGTCAAAAGTCATGTACACATCTAACTTACACATAAGATAACATTGGACCGCTACAGAAATACAAGATGATTATAACTGGAACATATGCACTGGAATGTGTGCAAACCTGCTTGCCTTATATAATGATTCTCCCAAAAGTTCATTCACTGGATTGATTACGATTGACTTTTGCAGGGAATTCAAATCTATTTAGCAAAATAGTGAATTCTGTTTTCATTTTGGCACTAAGTTAAATAGTCTTATATAGTTAATGTTGTCAGCAATGTCAGAGAACATGAATCTGTACAATTTTTGGTCATGTGATGTACTCTCTCCCAATTCTGCTCTAGTGTTCAAGAAGGTGAACTGCAACTGAATTTGGGATTGAAAACAAAAGAAGCTCAATAGAGTCCCTTGGTGGTCAAGACCATGAGTTACAACTGAATTCAGAGAAATATTTTCTGCCAGGCAGATGCAAAATCTTCCACTCATTTTGATGCTAATGACAAGTACTTAAAGAGTTAATTACGTTATTATTTACTCACTCTCATTTTCTCTGAAGAATATTTACACAGCTCTGACCTAAACGTTAAGCAAACACCATGACAGCAGTCATATGTGAGCATATGATGTCATATTAACTTGTAAAGCATTTTAATGCCAGATGGGTCACTGTGGGAAAGTGCAGCGTAAAGATTCTTCAAAATTGATGCTTTTTGGTTCCACTGATAAAAATAACAACATGCAGATTTTGAAATAGGATGAGGATGACATTGTTATTTTTTTGGGAGAACCATTCACTGAAAAAAAATTATATTTAGCCCTAAATTTAAGATTCATGTATTTGAATTGCATATGAAATTTGAATTACGCAGTTTAGAAAACCTATTAAACTTAATGTGATGAATATTTGTCAGTCATACATAAATAGAGCAGGAAAGAAAAGGGTAATATTTCTGCACTCAAACTATTTGCATGATTTTATTTAAATATTTTCAAAATATATTCAACCAAATCGCTTATAATGAGCATAAATCGTGAAAATAATTACATTTATTCAGTTAAAAAGTATGAACAAGTAATATTCAATCAGTTAAAATGAATGTAACAATCATATTGATTGATGATAAATATATAAACCAGGTTATTGTGCATTTAAAACGTTCAGTTTATTAGTACTATTACAGAAATCTTACCCGTTTCATGTCTGTATGACTGACAAATCTGCGTCATATTGTATTAGTTCATTTATGTTAAAACTGTGTAAGGATGAAAATTGTATATGCAATTCAAATACAAAAATCTTAAATTTAGGCATAAATATTAACGAACAAAAACAGACAAATGTAATCTCCTGAGGAAGATGGAGGAAATGTACTTGCATCCCACTAGAGTGTGTCTTCTGCATTTGCTAGCAGGAACCATGACTAGTTTGAACCACATCTGCATCCAGCGCAGCTCATGAACGCTTCATTCAGAGATCTGACACTTGCTTTTGGCTATTTGTCCTTCATTTCATTTCCAAACATGCACATATACATATAATCCTGTAAACACACTTTAAAGCTCATGATGTAAAGTTTCATCCTCTGTAATAACCTGTGACTCCCACAAGTATAGTTTGGTCATGTGACCTCCCCTCTGATGCGAGATCCTGAGAGTGGGGAGGCAGGGGCGGACTGATGCCAGATGTTTTAGCAGCGGTTCACAGGTATGTGTCGTGCTCTGCGCTGCTAAGACTCTGACTGGAGCTCTGCAGGAGCGTGTCTTTCGAGAGGTTGTCGCTCTGCAGTGCTGGGTCTCTGGGTAACGGGTACGGATTCAGGGGAGGCGAGGTGTTAATGGTGTCTTTATTCTTCTCCGTTTTGCTCTTCTTGATTTTCTTCCCTTTGTCCGCCTTGCTCTCGGTGGTCTGCGGTGCCTCGACGATGATTGTGGGGTTTTGTTTGAGCTCCTGGCGACTGGGCGGCTCGGCGGCCATGATGGCTTTGGCGCCGTGCATTCTGGGTGGGGATTTACAGTGCAGCTCTCCGTGGGTCTCCTTCCAGCGCCGGAGCTGAGAGAGGTGCTCCTTCTCTATGTCTCGCTCAGACACAGGCAATTCAATGACCTGACAGGGAGGGCAAAAGAGAGGGAGATATACGTCTTAAATGGTCAATATCAATAATAGAAAAGGGAAAAACACTGTATTGTCAAAGTTGATATTGTGGCTCTATATTTGACTTGCACGTGTCATTATATTATTAACATTTTACCAAAATTTTCCATCCAACAGCGTCAATAAAGTTCAGGCAAATCAAATGGTACTAAAGGCAGGCATGTGCCAAAAAGACATGTTACAACCAGCAGGGGGAGACACAGGTTATGTTTGGCTGTTGCTATCTACACACTGCACAGAATATAATGTACTCTGCCTACTATTTCTATTCAAAATTATCATTCATTCATTCATAATTCTAAGAAAAACTATGCAATATGCAACAATTCAAGTGTAACACGTAAGGGTATATGTGTGTGATACCTCTTGCACCAGGAAAACCTCGTGCATGTATCGTGGCTCAATAGATCTGAGCAGCTCCATGGTCTCATACTGGCCCTGGCACGCCTTCAGTTTCTCTTGAGATCCCAGCATGCACTTCAGCAGCACCAGACCCACGCGGAAGATGATCTTCACTCCTGCATCACACACAGACATGCATTTCCATTAGGCAACAGTGTATATGTAACTTTGGCCACGTTCAGACTGCAGGTAAATGTGGCCCAAATTTTTATTTGCTCACGTGACTTATATTTATTTGATCTGTTTTTGCCATGACAGTGTGAACGGCACAAACCACACGGAATATGATCTTTTCGATTCCGATTCGTGCCACGTCCATGTGTGGTGCTAAATCCTCCGATACAGGTCAGGTGTTTTGCAATGCGACCTCTGTCTGAACAGTCGTATCGGAATTCATGCGACCTTTACGTCACTCTGGATCAACATTCGTCACGATTCTGCGCTCATGGGAGTCACTTCAAAGATTTTACATACCCAACGTTATCAAGACAGGTGCGAAAGGTGGTGAGTGAAGGACAGTGATGTGTCAGAACTCATAAGTATTACAGTGACAGCTCTATACATGCAAAACATGTGGGCTCATATGATGTTTCAATGTATATAATGTTAAATATATAATGTTTAAAAACTGCACTCTTTTGTTGCATCCTCGTCTTTGAAGGTGTTCGTCATCCTCGGCTTCGGCGGCAAATCACACTATAAATAAATGCGTAATCACTTACTTTAAAGTTCTCCATGTTTACTTCCGTATGACACCTTGCTTGCGTGACATGCGGGTCAGTCTGGGATCTGTTCACACTGGAATCTGATGTTGGCCACATTTAAAACAACCACGTGAACAACTATAACAAATTCTGATCTGAGCAATAAATCGGAATTGAGCACTAAGACACGCAGTGTGAACGTAGCCATAGAAACATTTGCACTACTTGTATATCAGTCTAGGGCTGTCTAATTTTAGAACATATCAAAAACCTTTAGAGCTTTGGTTGACAGGAAACAGACATACAATGAATGTGTTTTCATAATTGATTGTCCATAAAATAAAATTAACAAATAAAACCTATTACTGTAATATTAATAACACTGAATAGCTTCACTGTTATTCTTAAATGTGCCAAGTAATAATAAAAATGAGTAGGTTTGACTGGCAGTATATGTGTTTTGGAACCTGCACACCTCGAGTAAGCAAGCTTTGGGTTAATCAAGCAAGAGTTCAGGGTATATGTGACGGTGAGTTAACCTTGCTTTCTGGAAACCCCTCTGAAGTGAGCATGTTAAACATTTACACATCTGCTTTGGCATAAAGTTATTGCACTTTGCAAATAAATGTCACAAGTAGCAAGGTGCAAATCCCCTTTGTGGAGGGGTGAGCTGTCAACAATGGACAAAGTGCACACGGTGTTAAAGTCTCACCCTCACAGAAGAACATGTCCCACACGCGCAGCACAGAGGCCCAGGGCAGCGTTCTAGAGAAGGCACACATGAACCACTCTGTCATGTAGAGGATAGGGTCAATCTTGTGTTTCTTCAGATGCCGGTGGGCCACCGGGGACACGCGCTTGAGCAGAGCGAACAGGATCTCGCCGTCTAACTGGATGGCCTCCTGTGCAGACAGAGATGGGGAAAAAACAAAGAAAGATGACAAAGTGAAGTCTGGGATGTATTGCAGTGGATCCATTTCCCTATAACCGCTTTCATTGTTAAACAGATTCCCAGCATGCAAATCATCTGTGGTGAATGATCAGTTTCGCTGATAAGTTCCTACAATCTGACACTGCGAACACAAGACCATGGATGTGTTAAACAAATTTTGACAGCTATAATTCACACGCTAATAACAGAAACGGTAAGAGGAAACCCCGCAGGCAGAAGCAAGTGAGAGAGAGCGAGAGAGAGAGAGCGATAGGGAGAGCGAGAGAGAGCGATAGAGAGAGCGAGAGAGAGCGAGAGAGAGCGATAGAGATAGAGAGAGAGAGAGAGAGAGAGAGCGATAGAGAGAGAGAGAGCGATAGAGAGAGCGAGAGATAGAGAGAGAGAGAGAGAGAGCAATAGAGAGAGAGAGCGATAGAGAGAGCGAGAGAGAGAGAGAGAGAGAGAGCGATAGAGAGCAATAGAGAGAGAGAGAGCGATAGAGAGAGCGAGAGAGAGAGAGAGAGAGCGATAGAGAGAGAGAGAGCGAGAGATAGAGAGAGAGCGATAGAGAGAGAGAGAGAGAGAGAGCGATAGAGAGAGAGAGAGAGAGCGATAGAGAGAGAGAGAGAGAGCGATAGAGAGAGCGAGAGAGAGAGCGATAGAGAGAGAGAGCGAGAGAGAGAGAGAGCGAGAGAGAGAGAGAGCGAGAGAGAGAGAGAGAGAGAGAGAGAGAGAGAGAGAGAGAGAGAGAGCGATAGAGAGAGCGAGAGAGAGAGAGAGCGAGAGAGAGAGAGAGAGAGAGAGCGATAGAGAGAGCGAGAGAGAGAGAGAGCGAGAGAGAGAGAGAGCGATAGAGAGAGCGATAGAGAGAGCGAGAGAGAGAGAGAGCGATAGAGAGAGAGAGAGAGAGAGAGAGAGAGAGAGCAATAGAGAGAGCGAGAGAGAGAGAGAGCGATAGAGAGAGCGATAGAGAGAGCGAGAGAGAGAGAGAGCGATAGAGAGAGAGAGAGAGAGAGAGAGAGAGAGAGAGAGGGGAGGAAGATCCTGATGTTGGTTTAATCTAGTTCACTCCTTATCTGACAGGCCGGGTCCTGCCGCCCACTCTGGAGCATTTGTCTGTTGACTCCTGAAGGTCAGACACAAAATACCTCACATAATGCTGGATCGCACTGGATTCCTGGTAATGGAACAGCCGCCCCGAAGAAAAAATAACATTACGCAAAAAAATAAAAAAATTGTATTCCTTAAACCTGCAAGTAAGCAGAACAAGACTGTTGAGGAAGATTGTACTGGTCAATTTGAGCGCCCAATTAACTGAAACCCTAATACACGTCCTAGAGTGATAGGTAACCCCACACAAAATGAAATCCTATTGGTCCACAAACTTGACATTAAACATCAAATTTGTCATGACTGGCTGTGACTGTTGCAATCTCTGTCAATCCTGACACCTAAACTCATGATGGCTGCCATAGAGATAACTACAGCAACAGTTCAACCTGTTTTGTGTCAGGAACTGTTGACCAGAATAGGACTGTTTGTGAACCATCAAATTGTTTTTAGAAAGTGTGCTCTCAGAGTGGGTCGAGACCAGGTAGAACTTGTTAGATGTGTTTGTTAGATGGAGTTTAGTAGTTTGGTTAAGTAACATCCCAGCTTTCCAAATTTAGTCCAAATTTCTGATTTGTAATATTAGTTCCACTGTTTTAACTCAAGCAGACAGATTTATCATTCATTATTAACAACCTTATATTTTGGTTTGTGTCCATGTTCTAAGTGCAAAAAAATTATATGAGATTCAATTGTAAACGTAATACACAGCATTATGAAAACAAGGCATTACCACAAACTTTTTTAAATTGAATTTCCAGAAAAAACAACTACATTTAGGCGTAAAATTCTGGTCAATACTGATAGATGGATGATATTAAAATTTCATAACATTTTGTCTAAATGAAAAAAACGAAATCAAAAATGTTACATTTATTTTACGTTTAACGTTTTTAAATGCTACAAGTGAATTTAGGCATCACAGCATTATAGTGTACTATATGATAAATGGATGTTCATTTTGAGATTTTCTATATACATTATAGATTACATGACATTAAAGGTGCACTGTGTAATTTTTAGCGGCATCTAGT